>NC_064931.1:545259565-545559737 GCF_023897955.1 Schistocerca gregaria
ACAAAATATTGCATTACACTAATGCTTAAGTTAGTTTATTTTCCCCTCCCGTAATTGATATCTAAAAATTCAGCCAATGAATAAAAAGGAGTGTTCATCTAGAAATTCTTTTAATTTATTTTTAAATGTTGGTTGACTATCTGTCAGGCTTTTGATTCTGTTTGGTAGGTGACCAAAGACTTTTGTGGCAGTATAATTTACCCCTTTCTGTGCCAAAGTCAGATTTAACCCTGCATAGTGCAGATCATCCTTTCTCGTGGTGTTATAGCTATGCACACTGCTATTATTTTTGAACTGGGCTGGGATGTTCAGGTTTATTAGGACTTTTCCCATTTTCATTTGTATACCAATATATGCCAGAATACTATACATAATAAATGGTAATACGTTTCAGTGCCGTGGTGGCCAATACTTTAATCCATCCATGTACTTAGCATATAATGAGCTATATTAGTCATGTTTTATTAGTAATATCTTCTCATCTGGTTGAGTTACTTATTTTATTACTCGCAGTATGCTATTGCATATGTCAGTTACTCTCTACATAAATTCACGTTCTCTCAATGAGAGACCACTCAGTGGTAGGTGTCATCACCTAATATGTATCAATTTTACGATGCAGTTAATGGCTTTGTAGGTCTCAGTGACCGTCACATATCCTCCATTGCATGTTTTGTGTCAGTCTACTGAAGTGTGTTTGGATGCTTGTTTGTGTTGTATAGAGACATTGTTTGTGAAAGTTCATCTTCTCTCTTCATGTTTAGAAATCTTCTTTCTTGATTCTTCACGTAATTTCATTTTTGGAGTTTATAATTTTGTATTGTGTAAATACTGTGTAAGAGAGTTCTCTAGTGTGAATGCATTGTGTTGTTGTGTCTGTGTCCAGTTGAGATATTTGAAGTGTTTGATGAATAGTATAAGTGTTGTATTTCAGAGACATATTTCTTCATGCACGGTTGTCTTCTTTCTTGATTCTTCATGTCATTTGCCTGAGTAGTATGTAAAATGGGTGTAATTGTGTTTTGAGTTTCATATGTAGAGTGATGTAGAGTTCTGATCTGATCTGTTTGTGTGAGTGGGTTTGTTGTATAGCATATATAGTGTCTTGTAGAGACATATTTCTTCATGAGACAAAATCTTCTTTCTTGATTCTTCATGTAGTTTTAAGGTGGGTGGTTTGATATGTGGAGTGTGAATGTATAAAAGGTGTTGAATTGCAGTGATCTGTTGAGAAATATACGAGTATATATGGAGGATATGTGGTATAGACGGTTCTGCCATTTTTACATCGTACATAGACTTCTATATGTATCTGGAGATTTAGAGTTGGATTTACTCAGTCATTGAACTTTCTTGATAATTAACAGCTTTCACACTTGTTTCTGGAAACATGGTAGCAATGTATTTTCTCCACATACAGAATGTTCAGTCACACGTGTATACTGACGTAATAGGAATACAGATGATTAGATTAGTTTAGATTAGATTACTACTTGTTCCATAGATCATGAATACGACACTTCGTAAGTATGTTGAACATGCCAGGTAAATGCAAGATGCTTGTACAAGATATTACATAATACAAAATATTGCATGACACTAATGCTTAAGTTTTTTTTCCCCTCCCTTAATTTATATCTAAAAATTCAGCCAATGAATAGAAGGAGTGTTCATCTAGAAATTCTTTTAATTTATTTTTAAATGTTGGTTGACTATCTGTCAGGCTTTTGATTCTGTTTGGTAGGTGACCAAAGACTTTTGTGGCAGTATAATTTACCCCTTTCTGTGCCAAAGTCAGATTTAACCCTGCATAGTGCAGATCATCCTTTTTTGTGGTGTTATAGCTATGCACACTGCTATTACTTTTGAACTGGGCTGTGATGTTTAGGTTTATTAGGACTTTTCCCATTTTCATTTGTATACCAATATATGCCAGAATTGTATACATCATAAATGGTAATCCGTTTCAGTGCCGAGGTGTCCGATACTTTAATCCATCCATGAACTTAGCATATAATGAGCTATAGTAATCATGTTTTTTAGTAGTATCTTCTCATCTGTTTCAGTACCTTACTTTATTACTCGCAGTATGCTATTGATTATGTCAGTTACTCTCTACATAAATTCATGTTCTCTCAATGAGAGACCACTCAGTGGTAGGTGTCATCACCTAATATGTATCAATTTTACGATGCAGGAAATGGCTTTGTAGGTCTCAGTGACCGTCACATATCCTCCATTGCATGTTTTGTGTCAGTCTACTGAAGTGTGTTTGGATGCTTGTTTGTGTTGTATAGAGACATTGTTTGTGAAAGTTCATCTTCTCTCTTCATGTTTAGAAATCTTCTTTCTTGATTCATCATGTACTTTCATTTTTGGAGTTTTTAATTTTGTATTGTGTAAATACTGTGTAAGATAGTACTCTAGTGTGAATGCATTGTGTTGTTGTGTCTGTGTCCAGTTGAGGTATATCAAGTGTTTAATGAATAGTATAAGTGTTGTATTTCGGAGACATATTTCTTCATGAGCGGTTGTCTTCTCTCTTGAATCTTCATGTCATTTGCCTGAGTAGTATGTAAAATGAGTGTAATTGTGTTTTGAGTTTCATATGTAGAGTGATGTAGATTTCTGATCTGATCTGTTTGTGTGAGTGGGTTTGTTGTATAGCATATATAGTGTTTTGTAGAGACATATTTCTTCATGAGACAAAATCTTCTTTCTGTATTCTTCATGTAGTTTTAAGGTAAGTGGTTCGATATGTGGTGTGTGAATGTTGAGAAGGTATTGTATTGTATTTATCTGTTGAGAAATATACGAGTATATATGGAGGATATGTGGTATAGATGGTTCTGCCATTTTTACATCGTGCATAGACTTCTATATGTATCTGGAGTTTTAGAGTTGGATTTACTCAGTCATTGAACTTTCATAATAATTAACAGCTTGCACACTTGTTTCTGGAAACATGGTAACAATGTATTTTCTCCACATTGAGAATTTTCAGTCACACTTGTATACTGACGTAACAGGAATACAGATGATTAGATAAGATTAATACTTGTTCCAGAGCTCATAAATACAACACTTCGTAATGATGTGGAACGTGCCGGGTTAATGCAAGATGCCTGTACAAGATATTACATTACACAAAATATTGCATTACACTAATGCTTAAGTTAGTTTATTTTCCCCTCCCGTAATTGATATATAAAAATTCAGCCCATGAATAAAAAGGAGTGTTCATCTAGAAATTCTTTTAATTTATTTTTAAGTGTTGGTTGACTATCTGTCAGGCTTTTGATTCTGTTTGGTAGGTGACCAAACACTTTTGTGGCAGGATAATTTACCCCTTTCTGTGCCAAAGTCAGATTTTACCCTGCATAGTGCAGATCATCCTTTCTCGTGGTGTTATAGCTATGCACACTGCAATTACTTTTGAACTGGGCTGGGATGTTCAGGTTTATTAGGACTTTTCCGATTTTCATTTGTATACCAGTATATGCCAGAATACTATACATCATAAATGGTAATACGTTTCAGTGCTGTGGTGGCCAGTAGTTTAATCCATCCATGTACTTAGCATATAATGAGCTATATTAGTCATGTTTTATTAGTAATATCTTCTCATCTGGTTGAGTTACTTATTTTATTACTCGCAGTATGCTATTGCATATGTCAGTTACTCTCTACATAAAATCACGTTCTCTCAATGAGAGACCACTCAGTGGTAGGTGTCATCACCTAATATGTATCAATTTTACGACGCAGTTAATGGCTTTGTAGGTCTCAGTGACCGTCACATATCCTCCATTGCATGTTTTGTGTCAGTCTACTGAAGTGTGTTTGGATGCTTGTTTGTGTTGTATAGAGACATTGTTTGTGAAAGTTCATCTTCTCTCTTCATGTTTAGAAATCTTCTTTCTTGATTCTTCACGTAATTTCATTTTTGGAGTTTTTAATTTTGTTTTGTGTAAATACTGTGTAAGAGAGTTCTCTAGTGTGAATGCATTGTGTTGTTGTGTCTGTGTCCAGTTGAGATATTTGAAGTGTTTGATGAATAGTATAAGTGTTGTGTTTCGGAGACATATTTCTTCATGCGCCGTTGTCTTCTTTCTTGATTTTTCATGTCATTTGCCTGAGTAGTATTTAAAATGAATGTAATTGGGTTTTGAGTTTCATATGTAGAGTGATGTAGAGTTCTGTTCTGATCTGTTTATATGAGTGGGTTTGTTGTATAGCATATATAGTGCTTTGTAGAGACATATTTCTTCATGAGATGAAATCTTCTTTCTGTATTCTTCATGTAGTTTTAAGGTAAGTGGTTCGATATGTGGAGTGTGAATGTTGAGAAGGTGTTGTATTGCATTTATCTGTTGAGAAATATACGAGTATATATGGAGGATATGTGGTATAGATGGTTCTGCCATTTTTAAATCGTGCATAGACTTCTATATGTATCTGGAGATTTAGAGTTGGATTTACTCAGTCATTGAAATTTCTTGATAATTAACAGCTTTCACACTTGTTTCTGGAAACATGGTAACAATGTATTTTCTCCACATTGAGAATTTTTTGTCACAATTGTATACTAACGTAACAGGAATACAGATGATTAGATAAGATTAATACTTGTTCCAGAGCTCATAAATACAACACTTCGTAATGATGTGGAACGTGCCAGGTTAATGCAAGATGCCTGTACAAGATATTACATTACACAAAATATTGCATTACACTAATGCTTAAGTTAGTTTATTTTCCCCTCCCGTGATTGATATCTAAAAATTCAGCCAATGAATAAAAAGGAGTGTTCATCTAGAAATTCTTTTAATTTATTTTTAAATGTTGGTTGACTATCTGTCAGGCTTTTGATTCTGTTTGGTAGGTGACCAAAGACTTTTGTGGCAGTATAATTTACCCGTTTCTGTCCCAAAGTCAGATTTAACCCTGCATAGTGCAGATCATCCTTTCTCGTGGTGTTATAGCTATGCACACTGCTATTACTTTTGAACTGGGCTGGGATGTTCAGGTTTATTAGGACTTTTCCCATTTTCATTTGTATACCAATATATGCCAGAATACTATACATCATAAATGGTAATACGTTTCAGTGCCGTGGTGGCCAGTAGTTTAATCCATCCATGTACTTAGCATATAATGAGCTATATTAGTCATGTTTTATTAGTAACATCTTCTCATCTGGTTGAGTTACTTATTTTATTACTCGCAGTATGCTATTGCATATGTCAGTTACTCTCTACATAAAATCACGTTCTCTCAATGAGAGACCACTCAGTGGTAGGTGTCATCACCTAATATGTATCAATTTTACGATGCAGTTAATGGCTTTGTAGGTCTCAGTGACCGTCACATATCTTCCATTGCATGTTTTGTGTCAGTCTACTGAAGTGTGTTTGGATGCTTGTTTGTGTTGTATAGAGACATTGTTTGTGAAAGTTCATCTTCTCTCTTCATGATTAGAAATCTTCTTTCTTGATTCTTCACGTAATTTCATTTTTGGTGTTTTTAATTTTGTTTTGTGTAAATACTGTGTAAGAGAGTTCTCTAGTGTGAATGCATTGTGTTGTTGTGTCTGTGTCCAGTTGAGATATTTGAAGTGTTTGATGAATAGTATAAGTGTTGTGATTCGGAGACATATTTCTTCATGCGCCGTTGTCTTCTTTCTTGATTCTTCATGTCATTTGCCTGAGTAGTATTTAAAATCAATGTAATTGGGTTTTGAGTTTCATATGTAGAGTGATGTAGAGTTCTGTTCTGATCTGTTTATATGAGTGGGTTTGTTGTATAGCATATATAGTGCTTTGTAGAGACATATTTCTTCATGAAATGAAATCTTCTTTCTGTATTCTTCATGTAGTTTTAAGGTAAGTGGTTCGATATGTGGAGTGTGAATGTTGAGAAGGTGTTGTATTGCATTTATCTGTTGAGAAATATACGAGTATATATGGAGGATATGTGGTATAGATGGTTCTGCCATTTTTACATCGTGCATAGACTTCTAAATGTATCTGGAGATTTAGAGTTGGATTTACTCAGTCATTGAAATTTCTTGATAATTAACAGCTTTCACACTTGTTTCTGGAAACATGGTAACAATGTATTTTCTCCACATTGAGAATTTTCAGTCACACTTGTATACTAACGTAACAGGAATACAGATGATTAGATAAGATTAATACTTGTTCCAGAGCTCATAAATACAACACTTCGTAATGATGTGGAACGTGCCAGGTAATGCAAGATGCCTGTACAAGATATTACATTACACAAAATATTGCATTACACTAATGCTTAAGTTAGTTTATTTTCCCCTCCCGTAATTGATATCTAAAAATTCAGCCAATGAATAAAAAGGAGTGTTCATCTAGAAATTCTTTTAATTTATTTTTAAATGTTGGTTGACTATCTGTCAGGCTTTTGATTCTGTTTGGTAGGTGACCAAAGACTTTTGTGGCAGTATAATTTACCCCTTTCTGTCCCAAAGTCAGATTTAACCCTGCATAGTGCAGATCATCCTTTCTCGTGGTGTTATAGCTATGCACACTGCTATTATTTTTGAACTGGGCTGGGATGTTCAGGTTTATTAGGACTTTTCCCATTTTCATTTGTATACCAATATATGCCAGAATACTATACATCATAAATGGTAATACGTTTCAGTGCCGTGGTGGCCAGTAGTTTAATCCATCCATGTACTTAGCATATAATGAGCTATATTAGTCATGTTTTATTAGTAATATCTTCTCATCTGGTTGAGTTACTTATTTTATTACTCGCAGTATGCTATTGCATATGTCAGTTACTCTCTACATAAATTCACGTTCTCTCAATGAGAGACCACTCAGTGGTAGGTGTCATCACCTAATATGTATCAATTTTACGATGCAGTTAATGGCTTTGTAGGTCTCAGTGACCGTCACATATCCTCCATTGCATGTTTTGTGTCAGTCTACTGAAGTGTGTTTGGATGCTTGTTTGTGTTGTATAGAGACATTGTTTGTGAAAGTTCATCTTCTCTCTTCATGTTTAGAAATCTTCTTTCTTGATTCTTCACGTAATTTCATTTTTGGAGTTTATAATTTTGTATTGTGTAAATACTGTGTAAGAGAGTTCTCTAGTGTGAATGCATTGTGTTGTTGTGTCTGTGTCCAGTTGAGATATTTGAAGTGTTTGATGAATAGTATAAGTGTTGTATTTCAGAGACATATTTCTTCATGCACGGTTGTCTTCTTTCTTGATTCTTCATGTCATTTGCCTGAGTAGTATGTAAAATGGGTGTAATTGTGTTTTGAGTTTCATATGTAGAGTGATGTAGAGTTCTGATCTGATCTGTTTGTGTGAGTGGGTTTGTTGTATAGCATATATAGTGTTTTGTAGAGACATATTTCTTCATGAGACAAAATCTTCTTTCTTGATTCTTCATGTAGTTTTAAGGTAAGTGATTTGATATATGGAGTGTCAATGTTGAAAAGGTGTTGAATTGCAGTGATCTGTTGAGAAATATACGAGTATATATGGAGGATATGTGGTATAGACGGTTCTGCCATTTTTACATCGTACATAGACTTCTATATGTATCTGGAGATTTAGAGTTGGATTTACTCAGTCATTGAACTTTATTGATAAGTAACAGCTTGCACACTTGTTTCTGGAAACATGGTAACAATGTATTTTCTTGACATACAGAATGTTCAGTCACACTTGTATACTGACGTAATAGGATTACAGATGATTAGATTAGTTTAGATTAGATTAATACTTGTTCCATAGATCATGGATACGACACTTCGTAATGATGTGGAACGTGCCAGGTTAATGCAAGATGTCTGTACAAGATATTACATAACACAAAATATTGCAAGACACTAATGCTTAAGTTTTTTTTCCCCTCCCTTAATTTATATCTAAAAATTCAGCCAATGAGTAGAAGGAGTGGTCATCTAGAAATTCTTTTAATTGATTTTTAAATGCTGGTTGACTATCTGTCAGGCTTTTGATGCTGTTTGGTAGGTGACCAAAGACTTTTGTGGCAGTATAATTTACCCCTTTCTGTGCCAAAGTCAGATTTAACCCTGCATAGTGAAGATCATCCTTTCTCGTGGTGTTATAGCTTTGCACACTGCTATTACTTTTGAACTGGGCTGGGATGTTCAGGTTTATTAGGACTTTTCCCATTTTCATTTGTATACCAATATATGCCAGAATTGTATACATCATAAATGGTAATCCGTTTCAGTGCCGAGGTGTCTGATACTTTAATCCATCCATGAACTTAGCATATAATGAGCTATAGTAGTCATGTTTTTTAGTAGTATCTTCTCATCTGTTTCAGTACCTTACTTTATTACTCGCAGTATGCTATTGATTATGTCAGTTACTCTCTACATAAATTCATGTTCTCTCAATGAGAGACCACTCAGTGGTAGGTGTCATCACCTAATATGTATCAATTTTAAGATGCAGGTAATGGCTTTGTAGGTCTCAGTGACCGTCACATATCCTCCATTGCATGGTTTGTGTCAGTCTACTGAAGTGTGTTTGGACGCTTGTTTGTGTTGTATAGAGACACTGTTTATGAAAGTTCCATTGTCATTGGAACACAAATATATGCTAGAATTGTATACATCATAAATGGTAATCCGATTCAGTACCGAGGTGTCCGGTACTTTATTCCATCCATGAAAGTTACATATAATGAGCTATATTACTCATGTTTTATTAGTAATATCTTCTCATTTGGTTCAGTTACTTACTTTATTACTTGCAGTGTGCTATTGCTTATGTCAGTTACTCTCTACATAAATTCACGTTCTCTTAATGAGAGACCACTCAGTGGCAGGTGTCATCACCTAATATGTATCAATTTTAAGATGCAGGTAATGGCTTTGTAGGTCTCAGTGACCGTCACGTATCCTCCACTGCATGTTTTGTGTCAGTCTACAGAAGTGTGTTTGGATGCTTGTTTGTGTTGTATAGAGACATTGATTGTGAAAGTTCATCGTCTCTCTTCATGTTTGGAAATCTTCTTTCTTGATTCTTCATGTAATTTCATTTTTGGTGTTTTTAATTTTGTATTGTGTAAATACTGTGTAAGATAGTACTCTAGTGTGAATGCATTGTGTTGTTGTGTCTGTGTCCAGTTGAGGTATATCAAGTGTTAAATGAATAGTATAAGTGTTGTATTTCGGAGACATATTTCTTCATGAGCGGTTGTCTTCTCTCTTGAATCTTCATGTCATTTGCCTGAGTAGTATGTAAAATGAGTGTAATTGTGTTTTGAGTTTCATATGTAGAGTGATGTAGATTTCTGATCTGATCTGTTTGTGTGAGTGGGTTTGTTGTATAGCATATATAGTGTTTTGTAGAGACATATTTCTTCATGAGACAAAATCTTCTTTCTGCATTCTTCATGTAGTTTTAAGGTAAGTGGTTTTATATGTGGAGTGTGATGTTGAAAAGGTGATGTATTGCAGTTATCCGTTGAGAAATATACAAGTATATATGGAGGACATGTGGTATAGATGGTTCTGCCATTTTTACATCGTACATAGACTTCTATATGTATCTGGAGATTTAGAGTTGGATTTACTCAGTCATTGAACTTTCTTGATAATTAAGAGCTTGCACACTTGTTCCTGGAAACATGGTAACAATGTATTTTCTCCACATTGAGAATTTTCAGTCACACTTGTATACTGACGTAATAGGAATACAGATGATTAGATTAGTTTAGATTAGATTAATACTTGTTCCATAGATCATGGATACGACACTTCGTAATGATGTGCAACATGCCAGGTTAATGCAAGATGTCTGTACAAGATATTACATAACACAAAATATTGCAAGACACTAATGCTTAAGTTTTTTTTTCCCCTCCCTTAATTTATATCTAAAAATTCAGCCAATGAGTAGAAGGAGTGGTCATCTAGAAATTCTTTTAATTTATTTCTAAATGTTGGTTGACTATCTGTCAGGCTTTTGATGCTGTTTGGTAGCTGACCAAAGACTTTTGTGGCAGTATAATTTACCCCTTCCTGTGCCAAAGTCAGATTTTACCCTGCACAGTGAAGATCATCCTTTCTCGTGGTGTTATAGCTATGCACACTGCTATTACTTTTGAACTGGGCTGGGATGTTCAGGTTTATTAGGACTTTTCCGATTTTCATTTGTATACCAGTATATGCCAGAATACTATACATCATAAATGGTAATACGTTTCAGTGCCGTGGTGGCCAGTAGTTTAATCCATCCATGTACTTAGCATATAATGAGCTATATTAGTCATGTTTTATTAGTAATATCTTCTCATCTGGTTGAGTTACTTATTTTATTACTCGCAGTATGCTATTGCATATGTCAGTTACTCTCTACATAAAATCACATTCTCTCAATGAGAGACCACTCAGTGGTAGGTGTCATCACCTAATATGTATCAATTTTACGATGCAGTTAATTTCTTTGTAGGTCTCAGTGACCGTCACATATCCTCCATTGCATGTTTTGTGTCAGTCTACTGAAGTGTGTTTGGATGCTTGTTTGTGTTGTATAGAGACATTGTTTGTGAAAGTTCATCTTCTCTCTTCATGTTTAGAAATCTTCTTTCTTGATTCTTCACGTAATTTCATTTTTGGAGTTTTTAATTTTGTTTTGTGTAAATACTGTGTAAGAGAGTTCTCTAGTGTGAATGCATTGTGTTGTTGTGTCTGTGTCCAGTTGAGATATTTGAAGTGTTTGATAAATAGTATAAGTGTTGTGTTTCGGAGACATATTTCATCATGCGCCGTTGTCTTCTTTCTTGATTCTTCATGTCATTTGCCTGAGTAGTATTTAAAATGAATGTAATTGGGTTTTGAGTTTCATATGTAGAGTGATGTAGAGTTCTGTTCTGATCTGTTTATATGAGTGGGTTTGTTGTATAGCATATATAGTGCTTTGTAGAGACATATTTCTTCATGAGATGAAATCTTCTTTCTGTATTCTTCATGTAGTTTTAAGGTAAGTGGTTCGATATGTGGAGTGTGAATGTTGAGAATGTGTTGTATTGCATTTATCTGTTGAGAAATATACGAGTATATATGGAGGATATGTGGTATAGATGGTTCTGCCATTTTTACATCGTGCATAGACTTCTATATGTATCTGGAGATTTAGAGTTGGATTTACTCAGTCATTGAAATTTCTTGATAATTAACAGCTTTCACACTTGTTTCTGGAAACATGGTAACAATGTATTTTCTCCACATTGAGAATTTTCAGTCACACTTGTATACTAACGTAACAGGAATACAGATGATTAGATAAGATTAATACTTGTTCCAGAGCTCATAAATACAACACTTCGTAATGATGTGGAACGTGCCAGGTTAATGCAAGATGCCTGTACAAGATATTACATTACACAAAATATTGCATTACACTAATGCTTAAGTTAGTTTATTTTCCCCTCCCGTAATTGATATCTAAAAATTCAGCCAATGAATAAAAAGGAGTGTTCATCTAGAAATTCTTTTAATTTATTTTTAAATGTTGGTTGACTATCTGTCAGGCTTTTGATTCTGTTTGGTAGGTGACCAAAGACTTTTGTGGCAGTATAATTTACCCCTTTCTGTCCCAAAGTCAGATTTAACCCTGCATAGTGCAGATCATCCTTTCTCGTGGTGTTATAGCTATGCACACTGCTATTATTTTTGAACTGGGCTGGGATGTTCAGGTTTATTAGGACTTTTCCCATTTTCATTTGTATACCAATATATGCCAGAATACTATACATCATAAATGGTAATACGTTTCAGTGCCGTGGTGGCCAATACTTTAATCCATCCATGTACTTAGCATATAATGAGCTATATTAGTCATGTTTTATTAGTAATATCTTCTCATCTGGTTGAGTTACTTATTTTATTACTCGCAGTATGCTATTGCATATGTCAGTTACTCTCTACATAAATTCACGTTCTCTCAATGAGAGACCACTCAGTGGTAGGTGTCATCACCTAATATGTATCAATTTTACGATGCAGTTAATCGCTTTGTAGGTCTCAGTGACCGTCACATATCCTCCATTGCATGTTTTGTGTCAGTCTACTGAAGTGTGTTTGGATGCTTGTTTGTGTTGTATAGAGACATTGTTTGTGAAAGTTCATCTTCTCTCTTCATGTTTAGAAATCTTCTTTCTTGATTCTTCACGTAATTTCATTTTTGGTGTTTTTAATTTTGTTTTGTGTAAATACTGTGTAAGAGAGTTCTCTAGTGTGAATGCATTGTGTTGCTGTGTCTTTGTCCAGTTGAGATATTTGAAGTGTTTGATGAATAGTATAAGTGTTGTGTTTCGGAGACATATTTCTTCATGCGCCGTTGTCTTCTTTCTTGATTCTTCATGTCATTTGCCTGAGTAGTATGTAAAATGGGTGTAATTGTGTTTTGAGTTTCATATGTAGAGTGATGTAGAGTTCTGATCTGATCTGTTTGTGTGAGTGGGTTTGTTGTATAGCATATATAGTGTTTTGTAGAGACATATTTCTTCATGAGACAAAATCTTCTTTCTTGATTCTTCATGTAGTTTTAAGGTAAGTGATTTGATATATGGAGTGTCAATGTTGAAAAGGTGTTGAATTGCAGTGATCTGTTGAGAAATATACGAGTATATATGGAGGATATGTGGTATAGACGGTTCTGCCATTTTTACATCGTACATAGACTTCTATATGTATCTGGAGATTTAGAGTTGGATTTACTCAGTCATTGAACTTTATTGATAAGTAACAGCTTGCACACTTGTTTCTGGAAACATGGTAACAATTTATTTTCTCGACATACAGAATGTTCAGTCACACTTGTATACTGACGTAATAGGAATACAGATGATTAGATTAGTTTAGATTAGATTAATACTTGTTCCATAGATCATGGATACGACACTTCGTAATGATGTGGAACGTGCGAGGTTAATGCAAGATGTCTGTACAAGATATTACATAACACAAAATATTGCAAGACACTAATGCTTAAGTTTTTTTCCCCTCCCTTAATTTATATCTAAAAATTCAGCCAATGAGTAGAAGGAGAGGTCATCTAGAAATTCTTTTAATTCATTTTTAAATGTTGGTTGACTATCTGTCAGGCTTTTGATGCTGTTTGGTAGGTGACCAAAGACTTTTGTGGCAGTATAATTTACCCCTTTCTGTGCCAAAGTCAGATTTAACCCTGCATAGTGAAGATCATCCTTTCTCGTGGTGTTATAGCTTTGCACACTGCTATTACTTTTGAACTGGGCTGGGATGTTCAGGTTTATTAGGACTTTTCCCATTTTCATTTGTATACCAATATATGCCAGAATTGTATACATCATAAATGGTAATCCGTTTCAGTGCCGAGGTGTCCGATACTTTAATCCATCCATGAACTTAGCATATAATGAGCTATAGTAGTCATGTTTTTTAGTAGTATCTTCTCATCTGTTTCAGTACCTTACTTTATTACTCGCAGTATGCTATTGATTATGTCAGTTACTCTCTACATAAATTCATGTTCTCTCAATGAGAGACCACTCAGTGGTAGGTGTCATCACCTAATATGTATCAATTTTAAGATGCAGGTAATGGCTTTGTAGGTCTCAGTGACCGTCACATATCCTCCATTGCATGGTTTGTGTCAGTCTACTGAAGTGTGTTTGGACGCTTGTTTGTGTTGTATAGAGACATTGTTTATGAAAGTTCCATTGTCATTGGAACACAAATATATGCTAGAATTGTATACATCATAAATGGTAATCCGATTCAGTACCGAGGTGTCCGGTACTTTATTCCATCCATGAAAGTTACATATAATGAGCTATATTACTCATGTTTTATTAGTAATATCTTCTCATTTGGTTCAGTTACTTACTTTATTACTTGCAGTGTGCTATTGCTTATGTCAGTTACTCTCTACATAAATTCACGTTCTCTCAATGAGAGACCACTCAGTGGCAGGTGTCATCACCTAATATGTATCAATTTTAAGATGCAGGTAATGGCTTTGTAGGTCTCAGTGACCGTCACGTATCCTCCACTGCATGTTTTGTGTCAGTCTACAGAAGTGTGTTTGGATGCTTGTTTGTGTTGTATAGAGACATTGATTGTGAAAGTTCATCGTCTCTCTTCATGTTTGGAAATCTTCTTTCTTGATTCTTCATGTAATTTCATTTTTGGTGTTTTTAATTTTGTATTGTGTAAATACTGTGTAAGATAGTACTCTAGTGTGAATGCATTGTGTTGTTGTGTCTGTGTCCAGTTGAGGTATATCAAGTGTTAAATGAATAGTATAAGTGTTGTATTTCGGAGACATATTTCTTCATGAGTGGTTGTCTTCTCTCTTGAATCTTCATGTCATTTGCCTGAGTAGTATGTAAAATGAGTGTAATTGTGTTTTGAGTTTCATATGTAGAGTGATGTAGATTTCTGATCTGATCTGTTTGTGTGAGTGGGTTTGTTGTATAGCATATATAGTGTTTTGTAGAGACATATTTCTTCATGAGACAAAATCTTCTTTCTTGATTCTTCATGTAGTTTTAAGGTAAGTGGTTTGATATGTGGAGTGTGATGTTGAAAAGGTGATGTATTGCAGTTATCCGTTGAGAAATATACAAGTATATATGGAGGACATGTGGTATAGATGGTTCTGCCATTTTTACATCGTACATAGACTTCTATATGTATCTGGAGATTTAGAGTTGGATTTACTCAGTCATTGAACTTTCTTGATAATTAAAAGCTTGCACACTTGTTCCTGGAAACATGGTAACAATGTATTTTCTCCACATTGAGAATTTTCAGTCACACTTGTATACTGACGTAATAGGAATACAGATGATTAGATTAGTTTAGATTAGATTAATACTTGTTCCATAGATCATGGATACGACACTTCGTGATGATGTGGAACATGCCAGGTTAATGCAAGATGTCTGTACAAGATATTACATAACACAAAATATTGCAAGGCACTAATGCTTATGTTTTTTTTTCCCCTCCCTTAATTTATATCTGAAAATTCAGCCAATGAGTAGAAGGAGTGGTCATCTAGAAATTCTTTTAATTTATTTCTAAATGTTGGTTGACTATCTGTCAGGCTTTTGATGCTGTTTGGTAGGTGACCAAAGACTTTTGTGGCAGCATAATTTACCCCTTTCTGTGCCAAAGTCAGATTTTACCCTGCATAGTGCAGATCATCCTTTCTCGTGGTGTTATAGCTATGCACACTGCTATTACTTTTGAACTGGGCTGTGATGTTTAGGTTTATTAGGACTTTTCCCATTTTCATTTGTATACCAATATATGCCAGAATTGTATACATCATAAATGGTAATCCGTTTCAGTGCCGAGGTGTCCGATACTTTAATCCATCCATGAACTTAGCATACAATGAGATATAGTAATCATGTTTTTTAGTAGTATCTTCTCATCTGTTTCAGTACCTTACTTTATTACTCGCAGTATGCTATTGATTATGTCAGTTACTCTCTACATAAATTCATGTTCTCTCAATGAGAGACCACTCAGTGGTAGGTGTCATCACCTAATATGTATCAATTGTACGATGCAGGAAATGGCTTTGTAGGTCTCAGTGACCTTCACATATCCTCCATTGCATGTTTTGTGTCAGTCTACTGAAGTGTGTTTGGATGCTTGTTTGTGTTGTATAGAGACATTGTTTGTGAAAGTTCATCTTCTCTCTTCATGTTTAGAAATCTTCTTTCTTGATTCATCATGTAATTTCATTTTTGGAGTTTTTAATTTTGTATTGTGTAAATACTGTGTAAGATAGTACTCTAGTGTGATTGCAATGTGTGGTTGTGTCTGTGTCCAGTTGAGATATGTGAAGTGTGTTTTATGAATAGTATTAATGTTGTATTTCGGATACATATTTCTTCATGTGCAGTTGTCTTCTCTCTTGATTCTTCATGTCATTTGCCTGAGTAGTATGTAAAATGAGTGTAATTGGTTTTTGAGTTACATATGTAGAGTGATGTAGAGTTCTGTTCTGATCTGTTTGTGTGAGTGGGTTTGTTGTATAGCATATATATTGTTTTGTAGAGACATATTTCTTCATGAGACTAAATCTTCTTTCTGCATTCTTCATGAAGTTTTAAGGTAAGTGGATTGATATGTGGAGTGTGAATGTTGAAAAGGTGTTGCATTGCAGTTATCTGTTGAGAAATATACGAGTATATATGGAGGATATGTGGTATAGATGGTTCTGCCATTTTCACATCGTACATAGACTTCTATATGTATCTGGAGATTTAGAATTGGATTTACTCAGTCATTGCACATTCTCGATAATTAACAGCTTGCACATTTGTGTCTGGAAACATGGTAGCAATGTATTTTCTCCACATAGAGAGTTTTCTGTCACACTTGCATATTGCCATAATAGGAATTCAGATGTTCAGGTTTATTAGGATTTTTTCCCATTGTCATTGGAATACAAATATATGCTAGAATTGTATACATCATAAATGGTAATCCGATTCAGTACCAAGGTGTCCGGTACTTTATTCCATCCATGAACGTTACATATAATGTGCTATATTACTCATGTTTTATTAGTAATATCTTCTCATTTGGTTCAGTTACTTACTTTATTACTTGCAGTATGCTATTGCTTATGTCAGTTACTCTCTACATAAATTCACGTTCTCTCAATGAGAGACCACTCAGTGTCAGGTGTCATCACCTAATATGTATCAATTTTACGATGCAGATAATGGCTTTGTAGGTCTCAGTGACCGTCACATATCCTCCATTGCATGTTTAGTGTCAGTCTACTGAAGTGTGTTTGGATGCTTGTTTGTGTTGTATAGAGACATTGTCTGTGAAAGTTCATCGTCTCTCTTCATGTTTGGAAATCTTCTTTCTTGATTCTTCGTGTAATTTCATTTTTGAAGTTTTTAATTTTGTATTGTGTAAATACTGTGTAAGATAGTACTCTAGTGTGAATGCATTGTGTTGTTGTGTCTGTGTCCAGTTGAGGTATATCAAGTGTTTAATGAATAGTATAAGTGTTGTATTTCGGAGACATATTTCTTCATGAGCGGTTGTCTTCTCTCTTGAATCTTCATGTCATTTGCCTGAGTAGTATGTAAAATGTGTGTAATTGTGTTTTGAGTTTCATATGTAGAGTGATGTAGATTTCTGATCTGATCTGTTTGTGTGAGTGGGTTTGTTGTATAGCATATATAGTGTTTCGTAGAGACATATTTCTTCATGAGACGAAATCTTCTTTCTGTATTCTTCATGTAGTTTTAAGGTAAGTGGTTCGATATGTGGAGTGTGAATGTTGAGAAGGTGTTGTATTGTATTTATCTGTTAAGAAATATACGAGTATATATGGAGGATATGTGGTATAGATGGTTCTGCCATTTTTACATCATGCATAGACTTCTATATGTATCTGGAGTTTTAGAGTTGGATTTACTCAGTCATTGAACTTTCATAATAATTAACAGCTTGCACACTTGTTTCTGGAAACATGGTAACAATGTATTTTCTATACATTGAGTATTTTCAGTCACACTTGTATACTGACGTAACAGGAATACAGATGATTAGATAAGATTAAGACTTGTTCCAGAGCTCATAAATACAACACTTCGTAATGATGTGGAACGTGCCAGGTTAATGCAAGATGCCTGTACAAGATATTACATTACACAAAATATTGCATTACACTAATGCTTAAGTTAGTTTATTTTCCCCTCCCGTAATTGATATCTAAAAATTCAGCCAATGAATAAAAAGGAGTGTTCATCTAGAAATTCTTTTAATTTATTTTTAAATGTTGGTTCACTATCTGTCAGGCTTTTGATTCTGTTTGGTAGGTGACCAAACACTTTTGTGGCAGTATAATTTACCCCTTTCTGTGCCAAAGTCAGATTTAACCCTGCATAGTGCAGATCATCCTTTCTCGTGGTGTTATAGCTATGCACACTGCTATTACTTTTGAACTGGGCTGGTATGTTCAGGTTTATTAGGACTTTTCCCATTTTCATTTGTATACCAATATATGCCAGAATACTATACATCATAAATGGTAATACGTTTCAGTGCCGTGGTGGCCAGTAGTTTAATCCATCCATGTACTTAGCATATAATGAGCTATATTAGTCATGTTTTATTAGTAATATCTTCTCATCTGGTTGAGTTACTTATTTTATTACTCGCAGTATGCTATTGCAAATGTCAGTTACTCTCTACATAAAATCACGTTCTCTCAATGAGAGACCACTCAGTGGTAGGTGTCATCACCTAATAAGTATCAATTTTACGTTGCAGTTAATGGCTTTGTAGGTCTCAGTGACCGTCACATATCCTCCATTGCATGTTTTGTGTCAGTCTACTGAAGTGTGTTTGGATGCTTGTTTGTGTTGTATAGAGACATTGTTTGTGAAAGTTCATCTTCTCTCTTCATGTTTAGAAATCTTCTTTCTTCATTCTTCACGTAATTTCATTTTTGGTGTTTTTAATTTTGTTTTGTGTAAATACTGTGTAAGAGAGTTCTCTAGTGTGAATGCATTGTGTTGCTGTGTCTTTGTCCAGTTGAGATATTTGAAGTGTTTGATGAATAGTATAAGTGTTGTGTTTCGGAGACATATTTCTTCATGCGCCGTTGTCTTCTTTCTTGATTCTTCATGTCATTTGCCTGAGTAGTATGTAAAATGAGTGTAATTGGGTTTTGAGTTTCATATGTAGAGTGATGTAGAGTTCTGTTCTGATCTGTTTGTGTGAGTGGGTTTGTTGTATAGCATATATATTGTTTTGTAGAGACATATTTCTTCATGAGACAAAATCTTCTTTCTTCATTCTTCATGAAGTTTTAAGGTAAGTGGATTGATATGTGGAGTGTGAATGTTGAAAAGGTGTTGTATTGCAGTGATCTGTTGAGAAACATAAGAGTATATATGGAGGATATGTGGTATAGATGGTTCTGCCATTTTTACATCGTACATAGACTTCTATATGTATCTGGAGATTTAGAGTTGGATTTACTCAGTCATTGCACATTCTCGATAATTAACAGCTTGCACATTTGTGTCTGGAAACACGGTAGCAATGTATTTTCTCCACATAGAGAGTTTTCTGTCACACTTGCATATTGCCATAATAGGAATTCAGGTGTTCAGGTTTATTAGGATTTTTTCCCATTGTCATTGGAACACAAATATATGCTAGAATTGTATACATCATAAATCGTAATCCGATTGAGTACCGAGGTGTCCGGTACTTTATTCCATCCATGAACGTTACATATAATGAACTATATTACTCATGTTTTATTAGTAATATCTTCTCATTTGGTTCAGTTACTTACTTTATTACTTGCAGTGTGCTATTGCTTATGTCAGTTACTCTCTACATAAATTCACGTTCTCTCAATGAGAGACCACTCAGTGGCAGGTGTCATCACCTAATATGTATCAATTTTAAGATGCAGGTAATGGCTTTGTAGGTCTCAGTGACCGTCACATATCCTCCATTGCATGTTTTGTGTCAGTCTACTGAAGTGTGTTTGGATGCTTGTTTGTGTTGTATAGAGACATTGTTTGTGAAAGTTCATCGTCTCTTTTCATGTTTGGAAATCTTCTTTCTTGATTCTTCATGTAATTTCATTTTTGGAGTTTTTAATTTTGTATTGTGTAAATACTGTGTAAGATAGTACTCTAGTGTGAATGCATTGTGTTGTTGTGTCTGTGTCCAGTTGAGGTATATCAAGTGTTTAATGAATAGTATAAGTGTTGTTTTTCGGAGACATATTTCTTCATGAGCGGTTGTCTTCTCTCTTGAATCTTCATGTCATTTGCCTGAGTAGTATGTAAAATGAGTGTAATTGTGTTTTGAGTTTCATATGTAGAGTGATGTAGATTTCTGATCTGATCTGTTTGTGTGAGTGGGTTTTTTGTATAGCATATATAGTGTTTTGTAGAGACATATTTCTTCATGAGACAAAATCTTCTTTCTGCATTCTTCATGTAGTTTTAAGGTAAGTGGTTTTATATGTGGAGTGTGATGTTGAAAAGGTGTTGCATTGCAGTGATCTGTTGAGAAATATACGAGTATATATGGAGGATATGTGGTATAGATGGTTCTGCCATTTTTACATCGTACATAGACTTCTATATGTATCTGGAGATTTAGAGTTGGATTTACTTAGTCATTGAGCTTTCTCGATAATTAACAGCTTGCACATTTGTGTCTGGAAACATGGTAGCAATGTATTTTCTCCACATAGAGAGTTTTCTGTCACACATGAATATTGCCATAATAGGAATTCAGATGTTCAGGTTTATTAGGATTTTTTCCCATTGTCATTGGAACACAAATATATGCTAGAATTGTATACATCATAAATCGTAATCGGATTCAGTACCGAGGTGTCCGGTACTTTATTCCATCCATGAACGTTACTTATAATGAGCTATATTACTCATGTTTTATTAGTAATATCTTCTCATTTGGTTCAGTTACTTACTTTATTACTTGCAGTATGCTATTGCTTATGTCAGTTACTCTCTACATAAATTCACGTTCTCTCAATGAGAGACCACTCAGTGGTAGGTGTCATCACCTAATATGTATCAATTTTACGATGCAGTTAATGGCTTTGTAGGTCTCAGTGACCGTCACATATCCTCCATTGCATGTTTTGTGTCAGTCTTCTGAAGTGTGTTTGGATGCTTGTTTGTGTTGTATAGAGACATTGTCTGTGAAAGTTCATCGTCTCTCTTCATGTTTGGAAATCTTCTTTCTTGATTCTTCATGTAATTTCATTTTTGAAATTTTTAATTTTTTATTTTGTAAATACTGTGTAAGATAGTACTCTAGTGTGAATGCATTGTGTTGTTGTGTCTGTGTCCAGTTGAGGTATATCAAGTGTTTAATAAGTGTTGTATTTCGGAGACATATTTCTTCATGAGCGGTTGTCTTCTCTCTTGATTCTTCATCTCATTTGCCTGAGTAGTATGTAAAATGGGTGTAATTGTATTTTGAGTTTCATATGTAGAGTGATGTAGAGTTCTGATCTGATCTGTTTGTGTGAGTGGGTTTGTTGTATAGCATATATAGTGTTTTGTAGAGACATATTTCTTCATGAGAGAAAATCTTCTTTCTGCATTCTTCATGTAGTTTTAAGGTAAGTGGATTGATATGTGGAGTGTGAATGTTGAAAAGGTGTTGCATTGCAGTGATCTGTTGAGAAATATACGAGTATATATGGAGGATATGTGGTATAGTTGGTTCTGCCATTTTTACATCGTACATAGACTTCTATATGTATCTGGAGATTTAGAGTTGGATTTACTCAGTCATTGAACTTTCTTCATAATTAAGAGCTTGCACACTGGTTCCTGGAAACATAGTAACAAAGTATTTTCTCCACATTGAGAATTTTCAGTCACACTTGTATACTGACGTAATAGGAATACAGATGATTAGATAAGATTAATACTTGTTCCAGAGCTCATAAATACAACACTTCATAATGATGTGGAACGTGCCAGGTTAATGCAAGATGCCTGTACAAGATATTACATTACACAAAATATTGCATTACACTAATGCTTAAGTTAGTTTATTTTCCCCTCCCGTAATTGATATCTAAAAATTCAGCCAATGAATAGAAGGAGTGTTCATCTAGAAATTCTTTTAATTTATTTTTAAATGTTGGTTGACTATCTGTCAGGCTTTTGATGCTGTTTGGTAGCTGACCAAAGACTTTTGTGGCAGCATAATTTACCCCTTTCTGTGCCAAAGTCAGATTTTACCCTGCATAGTGAAGATCATCCTTTCTCGTGGTGTTATAGCTATGCACACTGTTATTACTTTTGAACTGGGCTGGGATGTTCAGGTTTGTTAGGACTTTTCCCATTTTCATTTGTATACCAATATATGCCAGAATTGTATACATCTTAAATGGTAATACGTTTCAGTGCCGTGGTGGCCAATAGTTTAATCCATCCATGTACTTAGCATATAATGAGCTATATTAGTCATGTTTTATTAGTAATATCTTCTCATCTGGTTGAGTTACTTATTTTATTACTCGCAGTATGCTATTGCATATGTCAGTTACTCTCTACATAAATTCACGTTCTTTCAATGAGAGACCACTCAGTGGTAGGTGTCATCACCTAATATGTATCAATTTTACGATGAAGTTAATGGCTTTGTAGGTCTCAGTGACCGTCACATATCCTCCATTGCATGTTTTGTGTCAGTCTACTGAAGTGTGTTTGGATGCTTGTTTGTGTTGTATAGAGACATTGTTTGTTAAAGTTCATCTTCTCTCTGCATGTTTAGAAATCTTCTTTCTTGATTCTTCATGTAATTTCATTTTTGGTGTTTTTAATTTTGTTTTGTGTAAATACTGTGTAAGAGAGTTCTCTAGTGTGAATGCATTCTGTTGTTGTGTCTGTGTCCAGTTGAGATATTTGAAGTGTTTGATGAATAGTATAATTGTTGTATTTCGGAGACATATTTCTTCATGCACGGTTGTCTTCTTTCTTGATTCTTCATGTCATTTGCCTGAGTAGTATGTAAAATGAGTGTAATTGGGTTTTGAGTTACACATGTAGAGTGATGTAGAGTTCTGATCTGATCTGTTTGTGTGATTGCGTTTGTTGTATAGCATATATAGTGTTTTGTAGAGACATATTTCTTCATGAGACTAAATCTTCTTTCTGCATTCTTCATGAAGTTTTAAGGTAAGTGGATTGATATGTGGAGTGTGAATGTTGAAAAGGTGTTGCATTGCAGTGATCTGTTGAGAAATATACGAGTATATATGGAGGATATTTGGTATAGATGGTTCTGCCATTTTTACATCGTACATAGACTTCTATATGTATCTGGAGATTTAGAGCTGGATTTACTCAGTCATTGAACTTTCTTGATAATTAAGAGCTTGCACACTTGTTCCTGGAAACATGGTAACAATGTATTTTCTCCACATTGAGAATTTTCAGTCACACTTGTATACTGACGTAATAGGCATACAGATGATTAGATAAGATTAATACTTGTTCCAGAGCTCATAAATACAACACTTCGTAATGATGTGGAACGTGGCAGGTTAATGCAAATACCTGTACTAGATATTACATTACACAAAATATTGCATGACACTAATGCTTAAGTTTTTTTTTCCCCTCCCTTAATTTATATCTAAAAATTCAGCCAATGAATAGAAGGAGTGTTCATCTAGAAATTTTTTTAAATTTATTTTTAAATGTTGGTTGACTATCTGTCAGGCTTTTGATTCTGTTTGGTAGGTGACCAAAGACTTTTGTGGCAGTATAATTTACCCCTTTCTGTGCCAAAGTCAGATTTTACCCTGCATAGTGCAGATCATCCTTTTTTGTGGTGTTATAGCTATGCACACTGCTATTACTTTTGAACTGGGCTGGGATGTTTAGGTTTATTAGGACTTTTCCCATTTTCATTTGTATACCAATATATGCCAGAATTGTATACATCATAAATGGTAATCCGATTCAGTACCGAGGTGTCCGGTACTTTATTCCATCCATGAACATTACATATAATGTGCTATATTACTCATGTTTTATTAGTAATATCTTCTCATTTGGTTCAGTTACTTACTTTATTACTTGCAGTATGCTATTGCTTATGTCAGTTACTCTCTACATAAATTCACGTTCTCTCAATGAGAGACCACTCAGTGGCAGGTGTCATCACCTAATATGTATCAATTTTACGATGCAGTTAATGGCTTTGTAGGTCTCAGTGACCGTCACATATCCTCCATTGCATGTTTTGTGTCAGTCTACTGAAGTGTGTTTGGATGCTTGTTTGTGTTTTATAGAGACATTGTCTGTGAAAGTTCATCGTCTCTCTTCATGTTTGGAAATCTTCTTTCTTGATTCTTCATGTAATTTCATTTTTGAAATTTTTAATTTTTTATTTTGTAAATACTGTGTAAGATAGTACTCTAGTGTGAATGCATTGTGTTGTTGTGTCTGTGTCCAGTTGAGGTATATCAAGTGTTTAATAAGTGTTGTATTTCGGAGACATATTTCTTCATGAGCGGTTGTCTTCTCTCTTGATTCTTCATCTCATTTCCCTGAGTAGTATGTAAAATGAGTGTAATTGTGTTTTGAGTTTCATATGTAGAGTGATGTAGAGTTCTGTTCTGATCTGTTTGTGTGATTGGTTTTGTTGTATAGCATATATAGTGTTTTGTAGAGACATATTTCTTCATGAGACAAAATCTTCTTTCTGCATTCTTCATGAAGTTTTAAGGTAAGTGGATTGATATGTGGAGTGTGAATGTTGAAAATTTGTTGCATTGCAGTGATCTGTTGAGAAATATACGAGTATATATGGAGGATATGTGGTATAGATGGTTCTGCCATTTTTACATCGGACATAGACTTCTATATGTATCTGGAGATTTAGAGTTGGATTTACTCAGTCATTGAACTTTCTTGATAATTAAAAGCTTGCACACTTGTTCCTGGAAACATGGTAACAATGTATTTTCTCCACATTGAGAATTATCAGTCACACTTGTATACTGACATAATAGGAATACAGATGATTAGATAAGATTAACACTTGTTCCAGAGCTCATAAATACAACACTTCGTAATGATGTGGAACGTGCCAGGTTAATGCAACATGCCTGTACAAGATATTACATTACACAAAATATTGCATTACACTAATGCTTAAGTTAGTTTATTTTCCCGTCCCGTAATTGATATCTAAAAATTCAGCCTATGAATAGAAGGAGTGTTCGTCTAGAAATTCTTTTAATTTATTTTTAAATGTTGGTTGACTATCTGTCAGGCTTTTGATGCTGTTTGGTAGCTGACCAAAGACTTTTGTGGCAGCATAATTTACCTCTTTCTGTGCCAAAGTCAGATTTTACCCTGCATAGTGAAGATCATCCTTTCTCCTGGTGTTATAGCTATGCATACTGCTATTACTTTTGAACTGGGCTGGGATGTTCCGGGTTATTAGGACTTTTCCCATTTTCATTTGTATACCAATATATGCCAGAATTGTATACATCATAAATGGTAATCCGTTTTAGTGCCGAGGTATCCGATACTTTAATCCATCCATGAACTTAGCATATAATGAGCTATAGTAGTCATGTTTTATTAGTAGTATCTTCTCATCTGTTTCAGTACCTTACTTTATTACTCGCATTATGCTATTGAATATGTCAGTTACTCTCTACATAAATTCATGTTCTCTCAATGAGAGACCACTCAGTGGTAGGTGTCATCACCTAATATGTATCAATTTTACGATGCAGTTAATGGCTTTGTAGGTCTCAGTGACAGTCACATATCCTCCATTGCATGTTTTGTGTCAGTCTACTGAAGTGTGTTTGGATGCTTGTTTGTGCTGTATAGAGACATTGTTTGTGAAAGTTCATCTTCTCTCTTCATGTTTAGAAATCTTCTTTCTTCATTCTTCACGTAATTTCATTTTTGGTGTTTTTAATTTTGTTTTGTGTAAATACTGTGTAAGAGAGTTCTCTAGTGTGAATGCATTCTGTTGTTGTGTCTGTGTCCAGTTGAGATATTTGAAGTGTTTGATGAATAGTATAAGTGTTGTATTTCGGAGACATATTTCTTCATGCACGGTTGTCTTCTTTCTTGATTCTTCATGTCATTTGCCTGAGTAGTATGTAAAATGAGTGTAATTGGGTTTTGAGTTACACATGTAGAGTGACGTAGAGTTCTGATCTGATCTGTTTGTGTGAGTGGGTTTGTTGTATAGCATATATAGTGTTTTGTAGAGACATATTTCTTCATGAGACAAAATCTTCTTTCTTGATTCTTCATGTAGTTTTAAGGTAAGTGGTTTGATATGTGGAGTGTGAATGTTGAAAAGGTGTTGAATTGCAGTGATCTGTTGAGAAATATACGAGTATATATGGAGGATATGTGGTATAGATGGTTCTGCCATTTTTACATCGTACATAGACTTCTATATGTATCTGGAGATTTAGAGTTGGATTTACTCAGTCATTGAACTTTATTGATAATTAACAGCTTGCACACTTGTTTCTGGAAACATGGTAAGAATGTATTTTCTCGACATACAGAATGTTCAGTCACACTTGTATACTGACGTAATAGGAATACAGATGATTAGATTAGTTTAGATTAGATTAATACTTGTTCCATAGATCATGAATACGACACTTCGTAATTATGTTGAACGTGCCAGGTAAATGCAAGATGCCTGTACAAGATATTACATTACACAAAATATTGCATGACACTAATGCTTAAGTTTTTTTTTCCCCTCCCTTAATTTATATCTAAAAATTCAGCCAATGAGTAGAAGGAGTGGTCATCTAGAAATTCTTTTAATTTATTTTCAAATGTTGGTTGACTATCTGTCAGGCTTTTGATGCTGTTTGGTAGGTGACCAAAGACTTTTGTGGCAGTATAATTTACCCCTTTCTGTGCCAAAGTCAGATTTAACCCTGCATAGTGAAGATCACCCTTTCTCGTGGTGTTATAGCTATGCACACTGCTATTACTTTTGAACTGGGCTGGGATGTTTAGGTTTATTAGGACTTTTCCCATTTTCATTTGTATACCAATATATGCCAGAATTGTATACATCATAAATGGTAATCCGTTTCAGTGCCGAGGTGTCCGATACTATAATCCATCCATGTACTTAGCATATAATGAGCAATAGTAGTCATGTTTTTTAGTAGTATCTTCTCATCTGTTTCAGTACCTTACTTTATTACTCGCAGTATGCTATTGATTATGTCAGTTACTCTCTACATAAATTCATGTTCTCTCAATGAGAGACCACTCAGTGGTAGGTGTCATCACCTAATATGTATCAATTTTATGATGCAGGAAATGGCTTTGTAGGTCTCAGTAACCATCACATATCCTCCATTGCATGTTTTGTGTCAGTCTACTGAAGTGTGTTTGGATGCTTGTTTGTGTTGTATAGAGACATTGTTTGTGAAAGTTCATCTTCTCTCTTCATGTTTAGAAATCTTCTTTCTTGATTCTTCATGTAATTTCATTTTTGGAGTTTTTAATTTTGTGTTGTATAAATACTGTGTAAGATAGTACTCTAGTGTGATTGCAATGTGTTGTTGTGTCTGTGTCCAGTTGAGATATTTGAAGTGTGTTTTATGAATAGTATTAATGTTGTATTTCGGATACATATTTCTTCATGTGCAGTTGTCTTCTTTCTTGATTCTTCATGTCATTTGCCTGAGTAGTATGTAAAATAAGTGTAATTGGGTTTTGAGTTTCATATGTAGAGTGATGTAGAGTTCTGTTCTGATCTGTTTGTGTGAGTGGGTTTGTTGTATAGCATATATATTGTTTTGTAGAGACATATTTATTCATGAGAGTAAATCTTCTTTCTGCATTCTTCATGTAGTTTTAAGGTAAGTGGATTGATATGTGGAGTGTGAATGTTGAAAAGGTGTTGTATTGCAGTGATCTGTTGAGAAACATAAGAGTATATATGGAGGATATGTGGTATAGATGGTTCTGCCATTTTTATATCGGACATAGACTTCTATATGTATCTGGAGGTTTAGAGTTGGATTTACTCAGTCATTGCACATTCTCGATAATTAACAGCTTGCACATTTGTGTCTGGAAACATGGTAGCAATGTATTTACTCCACATAGAGAGTTTTCTGTCACACATGAATATTGCCATAATAGGAATTCAGATGTTCAGGTTTATTAGGATTTTTTCCCATTGTCATTGGAATACAAATATATGCTAGAATTGTATACATCATAAATGGTAATCCGATTCAGTACTGAGGTGTCCGGTACTTTATTCCATCCATGAACGTTACATATAATGAGCTATATTACTCATGTTTTATTACGATTATCTTCTCATTTGGTTCAGTTACTTACTTTATTACTTGCAGTGTGCTATTGCTTATGTCAGTTACTCACTACATAAATTCACGTTCTCTCAATGAGAGACCACTCAGTGGCAGGTGTCATCACCTAATATGTATCAATTTTAAGATGCAGGTAATGGCTTTGTAGGTCTCAGTGACCGTCACATATCCTCCATTGCATGTTTTGTGTCAGTCTACTGAAGTGTGTTTGGATGCTCGTTTGTGTTGTATAGAGACATTGTTTGTGAAAGTTCGCCGTCTCTCTTCATGTTTGGAAATCTTCTTTCTTGATTCTTCAGGTAAGTCATTTTTGGTGTTTTTAATTTTGTATTGTGTAAATACTGTGCAAGAGAGTTCTCTAGTGTGAATGCATTGTGTTGTTGTGTCTGTGTCCAGTTGAGATATTTGATGTGTGTTTGATGAATAGGATTAATGTTGTATTTCGGAGACACATTTCATTATGTGTGGTTCTCATCTCTCTTGACTGATTATGTGAAAAATGACTGTCATTTAGTTTATGGTGTTTTATGTAGAGTGTTTGAAAAGTTGTGTTTTTATATGTTTGTGTGAGCGGATTTTGTGTATAGAGTATATATTGTTTTGTAGTGTCATATTTCTTGATGTGACAAAATCTTTTTCCTGCATTCTTCATGTGTTGTTAATGTAAGTGGTTTAACATGTTGCACTGTCATTGCAGAAAAGATGTTGTATTGCAGTTTTCTGTAGAGTAGTATACGAGTGTTCCAATGGGATATATGTGCCAACAGTTTTGGTGACTAATTTTGATTATGTGTACTGTGTAAATCTGCATGTTTTAGTTAGTAAAGTTATTAGCCTTACTTTATGCTCTTGAGCTGGTTTGATTTGAATGCCCCATATATTATTGTAAGTGGATTAATAGTAATTCCAGAGCAGAAGATTACTATGGTCTCTCACATTAAGGTATTAAGTACTTCTGAAATGAAATTGTACAGCATTGACTAAAATACTCAACAAAATTGAAAATGAAGGTTATCATCCAGAATATTTAACAATATCTGTAGTTAAACCAACACATACGTAAGGAGATATAACATCACCAGGTATCTGTTGACCAATATTACTTATATCCATAATATGAAAATTAATAGAATTCTGCATGAATAAGCAGATGAATCAATATTTTGAACATAATGATATACTCTCTTCCTTACAGTTTAATTTTAGGTCTAGCCTTTGTACAGTCTAAACAGTTGAGAGTATGCTAGCAAAAAGATACAATTGTTCTGAAAATAAAGATAACTGTGCAACATTGTTAGACCTCAGGAAAGCTTTTGATATGGTCCCCCACAATATTATGATTAAAAAAACTCTACCACTAAGGAGTAGGAGAGAATGCTCTATGCCTAATGCAGTCAAATGTGGATAATAAAAAAGGTTAGTTAAGGTAAATGATCTGATGTCAGAATGTCTCCCAGATTTAAAGGGGCTACCTCAAGGATCTGGACTTCGAGCTTTCCTTTTCATTATTTATATAAATGATTCACCTGCAGTTGTATCATGTATGCAGTGCTATATACTGATGGCACAATACTCACCACATATGATACCAATCTTGAAAATGTGCAACACAGCATGGCAATGGCATTGGAGAGTGGCATTACTTGGTTTGACATAAATGTACTGCAGAAGAATGATGGTAAAACTGAAGCTGTTGTATTCAACCTGAATGCTCTGAGTCATGGTAAAGAAACAATAAAATTACTAAGATTTCATACAGATAAAAAGCTCAGCTGGGATACTCACACAGGGAAGATAGATGGCAAATTGGCACATGTCATATATCTGCTGTATCAGCTGAGGAGCAGTGTCAGTAAAGAACTCCTTTTGTATGCGTATTTTGCATTCTTCCATTCGCACTTGAGTTATGGAATACAATAATGGGGCAATTGTGTAGGTTCAAAATTAGGTTTTAACTGGCAAAAGAAAGCCATAAGATGCATATCATAATTTAGCCTTTGTGAATCATGTCAAGATCAATGACAGTGCCTGGTGTGTATATTTTCAACTTCCTTGTCTTCATTAAAGAGAATCTGAGAATCTGACTTGACTTAAGGAGAACAGTTCATGACCATAACATAAGAAGTGGACATACCATTAATATGCCAAATGCTAGGCTTGCAAAGAGACACAACAACTACACATCTTGGTCCTGTCTACTTCAACAAATTACCTGAAAATGCCTACACTGTGCCAGTATTTAAATTTAAAACTAGTCTTTCAAGGTGGATCAAAAGTAAAGTAATTTACTCTGCTCAAGAGTTCCCTGAGTATGTGACAAATGACCCACTTTGCTTATGAGAATGAACTATAAATTAACTGCAAACTATACTTATGCCACACTGTGCACCTATTTTATTACTGTTCATGTACTTATTGTTAATTATCTGTTTAATTATTTATTTCTCATTCACTGAACTATGCAGTTCATTTATCTTGTAATTGAGCAATTAGGAACCTTCTTGTTGTTATTTACATTTGCACAAATATGTATTGAATCCATCCTGGATTATTACATTGTAGTTAATAACATTTGTCATGTCAATGATTATTATTGTTGTTATTATCATGTATACACTGATGACATCAATTGCGTGTAAATATGCTCAATGAGGGAATTAAACATTTCTGTTTGTAGTTCACTAGCTTTGAATCTTTCGGCTGTGTTATGTCATAAATATGTACAAGAAATAAACAATAGCCAAGAATGCTTCCCCAGGGGGACTTCATAGTTGAGTCATGTATTCCAGTTTTATTATTAGTATCTTACCTTCAATTTTTATAATGTACGTTTGCACACTGTCTTCTGTCATTGAGACACGAACTTAAAAAATTTGCTGCTGCTCCTATTATGTGATAAGGTTCTAATGTGGATAAAATTATTCCATGATCACTGAATCAAAGGCCTTAGCCAGATGTAGAAAAGCTCCAATTACTTTGTTTCCTTATTTTCATTATTTCACATTCTGTTACATCCATTAGGACGAAAATGAATTACTTGTTTCGGATGAAATTATTAATGCTGTTGAATCATCAGTTTTCTTTGTATGCCTTACTAAAATCCTCTTTCATAATGTTTTACTAATAGTACTGGATTCACATATCTGTTCAGTGTATTACTGTGAATTTAGAATGTTCAGAGATATCTCAAGTTTCCGACATTTTATAAATAAGCTCTCCACCTCATGGACATATTTTATGAAAATGTACAATGGAATCATAGTCTCTCTGTCTAAATAAGATATAAATCATAAAACGCTACTTGCCCAGCAAAATTTCTCTGTTTGTACATTAAAGCTCAAACATTACTTTCGGAATTCATTTGCCTGAACCAGAGAGCTGATCAGTAAAACCTATATGATACTGCAAATGTTATACTTAATCTCTTAAAATAACTTAACAACCACAACTTGTTGTAGAGTAAAAAATATAGCAATGACAGTTCTGCACATGGGAAAATGCAATTTTATCATTTGCACATGTGGCTGCAAAATCCATTTGAACAAAATATTTAATTTTTCATGAACGGGCAATATATAATATTCTGTGATGTTGTCATTTTGGTCTTCAGACCGAAGACTGATTTAATGCACCTGTGCACCTATCCCCAGTAGTCTGTCTTGTGCACATATCTGCATGGATAATCCTGCTACAGACCACCCTCCCTCCACCCCCTCCCTCCCTGCATTTTCTGCAATTAGCACATTGACAATCCGTTGATGCGTCAAGATGTTCCATATCAGTATATCTCTTTCTTTACTCTGGTTGTGCCATAAATTTCTTTTTACCTCAATTTGATTCAGTACATTCTCATTAGTTACATGATCTACCGTTCCAATCTTTAGCTTTCTCCTGTAGGTTTACGTTTTAAAATCTGTTATTTTCTTCTTGTCTGAACCGCTTATTATTAGAGTTTCACTTCTATACGAGGCTGCACTCCAGACAAACGTGCTCAGAATAGATTTCCTAAGATTTAAATTTATACGATATTGTGATGCTTGTGTTGTTATCTAGAACAATATAATGTTCCTTCAGATATGCAGATATGTCTCAGTTTAATTCCTTTTCTAACTACCTCAGCAGCACCTGCTTTAATTCTAACACATTTAAGTGCCCTTATTTTACTGTTGTTCATGTGGATCTTGTAACATCTTTTCAATTCATGCTATTAAACTGTTCATCAAAGTCATTTTTCCGTGTGCAAATGTCTGGATTTTAAGTTCTTCAGTCTCAACTTAATTTCACTTTACAGATTTTTCTTTGGTTTTCTTTCCTGCTTGCTAATTGTATATGCCCAATATTAACATAAAGCACTAAAGAAGATGGACCACACGAAACAGCAACCAAGCTCTATAACAAACTACCTTGTGACATTAAAATGAGAAAAGATACTTCAGGAGTGGACTGAACAGATGCATGACAACTACTGTCTGCTATGATGAAAATTATCTGTGCATATGTAAACTTGTTTGCAATTTTTTTTGTACTTACTGTCATATTTAATATACATAATTAACTTTGGCTGCTTTTAATGTCTATAGTAAGTTCCAGAAATGTGACGTGTCCGGGACCTGTCCAGTACTATAATGTATTTGATGTACAAAAAGATTTAAAGGACCAAAAAACTATTTAACTTTGTCTGTGTAATATGTTGAATACACACTCTCTGATCTCAGTTTTTATTTTTCACAGCAGGCAGTATGGTTGTAATTTTGTTTTCAGAGATTGGATTACGTCATTTTAGCCTATCACAATTATGTCCTTTCATACTTTGATGTATTCTCTGTACTATAATTGTAACTGGGGTGTAGCTGTCTTCTACATTACATATAGTTCATATTTCTCTTATTTGAGATTTAACATAAATGGCTTCTTGTTCATCACTAAACCTTATGATCAACATTCCACATTTAGTTAATAATTTCCTACTATTGCGGAAATCTTCTTTGAGCAGCAATATTTCTGCACAATTTAAAGGCTGAAAGAAAGTGAACACTTCCTAAAAGTAATTACAGGAATCTGACCCTGGGTAAGTTGAGCTCCACTATCAATATAAGCTGAGTATAAGCTTGATAATTCACCTCTTCCACATTGTCATAGTAGGCTGTGTTTATTGTGACTTCAGTTAGGAAAATTGGTGTGTGTAGTGTGAGAGGGAGCTATGCCACAAAAGTGAAAAACTGGGCTTTGGCTCTTTGCAATATTTGTTGCCACCTTGCATCTATCCTTTGAACTAGAAACACGTGGCATAGCTGCTGCACTTTCTGCAGCAGTTGTCCTAAATCCTTGAATGCATCCTTATGATCATTGTGAATGAGAGGAAGGGCTGTGCTACATAACGATGTCTACTATGTGAGATGCAGATGTAGCAACATAGAACTGTTACAGATTGGTTTATCACTTATATGGGAATATCATAATTGTTGCCTCTATATCCATCTTTATTTTCAATTTTAAACTTAATTTGCATTTTGTCTTTATATTGTAGTGAACATGTTATGTCTTTCTTCTGTGTATGTAAGTTGTTGCACTTCTGCTAACGATGTTTTACAATAGTGAGAGAAATATGGATCAGTGAGTATCAGAAAATGTTGGAAAGGTGGTAAAAATTCAAACATAATCTGCATAAATAAATGGCAGCAGATGTGAAGGGGAATGAAGCAGTGGACATGAAACCAGTAAGTAAGTAAGAGTAAGGCAACAAGAACCTGGATGTGACTGAAAAATAAATAAATAAAAATCAGATAGATCTAACTTCAGCTGGAGAACCTATTTAATGTTAGATGAAGTTTCTGAAACCTCATTATTTTGTGAGCTTTACAAGCTGCAGGACTAAAATATTCAGAATACAAATCTCAGAGGTCTTGCTGAGCATAAGGGCTACTGTTGGAGCTATGCTCAAAAACATGATGTAGGAGTGTTCAGAAGAAAGCTGTCATTTGCTTACAAGGGAACATTGGTGACAGTAACATAACACAGCGTATGTTTTAGAATCATTTTGAGCCATTTTTGCATCATCACAGAAAAAGGCGCCAACAGCTAGACGGGATAGGAAAGTGTTTAACGTTCATGAAGATTAATTAGGGATGAAAATACTGATGAAATTAAAACATCGTATCTTCGCTTGCAGTGTATAGATAAGATGTAGAAAACTTACCAGGTTGGATACTGTTTGAGGCTATATTTCAAAGTTGCAGAAATACAGATTCCATTATTCACGGAAAGACAATACAGGTTAGGTGTACGTTTCTGTGTCATCAGTCTTCTGACTGGTTTAATATGGCCCACCATGAATCCTTCTCCTTTACCAACCTATTCATCTCAGAGTATCATTTGCTACCTTCATCCTCAGTTATTTGCGGGATCTCACTCACTGTAGCTCCCTCTAGTACCATGGCAGATATTTCCTGCTGGATTAATGACATTCTACCATCCTGTACCTTCTTCTTGTCAGGGTGCACCATATATTCCTTTCCTCATCAATTTTATGGAGAACCCCCTCTGTCCTTACCTTAATAGTCCACTTCAGTGTACATTGTAAATGTGAATCGCATCATTTCTATGGTGGAGAATTCCTACAAACATGAGTTATACATGTAAAATGGGTAGCATATAAAAGTCTTCAGTGCAAAGTTTTTATAAGCTTCATGTTACCACATACAGACACATGTAAAACTTATGATGAGTACAGTGCTACTCCAAAAAGTGGTATTCCTTTGGATGTCAGGCTACATCATCTTTGATATGACAAAGCATATGCTATGTTGAGGTAAAACACAAAGGCTTGTTCCAGTAACGATTTCCAATAATCACTGCTGAGACCTAAACTTCAAAGAGAGGCATTGCGCTACATAAAGGCAGGTAGTGGGTATGCAACTTTCCTTCCACATATGCAACTACATTTCAGGTATTATGTGCTTGCGGTCAGACGGTATTGCCTCATGCAGTTCATCAGAAAATGCATCATGTATCATACAAGTGCAGAGTGATCCCTCAAGTATTCGTTATAAAAGAAAGTTGATTTTTTTTTTTTTTTTTTTTTTTTTTTTTTTGCAGATCTTGCCCTGGACAAAAAACAAAAAGGCAATACCATGTTTGATGTGAACTCTCATTTTCAAAGGACTCTATGACGCCATTCATCATTATTTCCTTGTTCCTGGATGTACCTGTTTATGCACTGACCAAGATTCTGACACAATAGAAAAGAGAATTTGAAAAACAGATCATATATACACAGGTGACCATTGGTGTGTGGTTGTGAAAAATGCTAGAGTCATAAACCCATTTAAGGCCAAACCAACGACAACAGAAAGTTTCAGGTATTTTCAGTAGCTGAACAACAACATAGCTAGAAGTTGTGTTGCAGGAAATGGTGTTACCATTAATTGTAGGAAAATTGGTGCTCCAAAATTTGGTAGACAACGGAAGAATGACAAGGACTGGAACTCTTCAAAAAAAGTGCCAGGTAATTGCTCCAAAACCAAGATAGACACAGTGGCTGATTATCCTGATATGACTAAACTTTTTGAGGAAATATTCTATCTACACAGAAGACCTGATCAACCCTGAAGTTACAAGACCTTGTTCCACTAATTCCATACACTTCCCTAGTTTTTCTCGGTGTTTAATGAAATGTTTACTAGTTCAGTAACTATCAGCACTCTTATCAAGTCCTATGTTAATTCACCTTACGGTATTGTGATTGGTCATAATATTGGAAAACATATACACATATATATTATGTGTTTACCTTGTTTCATAATTTTCATTCAGTCTTAGATTACACATACCCTAGATAGCTTGGACCAGCAACTTTGCTGTGCATTGACTATTGATCTTTGTTATTATCGATACTGAACATTACATGAAATAAAGGCAAATTTAAACATACACAGGTAGTGAATTGTAAGGAATGACTAGCTAGTATGTAGCATATCAACATTACAGGATCAGGAGTGGAATTTTCAACAGTGATTTTGATATGACTCATTTCATGACTGCAGCTATAATAGCAAGGATGTCTATGATGCATTAAACTCTAGCTTCCCTCAGTTTAGCTACATATGGCCATGGGAACAGTTATTAGGTAATTATCTTCTCAAGCAAAGAAAAAGGAGTGGAGGAGGCAGTGAAGAAGCAGGACTTTGTGATTGAGTCACAAAATTTTTGTCAAAAAAGGAAAATATACTGCAGTGATGTGTGTGTGTGTGCGTGTGTGTGTTTTATAGTGGTGTTTTTGTTTGCTGAGATTTAGTGAAAACAAACTTTCGCACATGTGAAGAAGGCATGTGCTTTATTAAATATGACACAGTGCACATCAGTGTTTGATGGAGACTAGACTCGTAAATACTGCCAACCATTGAATACAAAAGTACAGGCTTCAGTTACTAAACAATACCAAAGATGTAAAACAAATCAACACTGCAGCAATACATTGGGTCATTGCAAATTTTTATCATTGATTTGGGTATGAGACCATCTGCAGGAAATGTCTATTGCATCAGCAGAGAAAGAGACTTTAAGTGTCCTGCAGCTATAATAAGAAATTAACACACTGAATGTGATACTGACCTTTTGGGAAGAACTGACCTGTTAGCTTGGCTATCTCCTGTGGTACAGTTGAACACAGTTAGCAGACGTGGAGCCCTAACCCGCCTGTTTCACAGTTTCAACAAGAAGTTGATGCACAATAATAATATTGCTGTCTCTTCTTAAAACATTCTGAAATAAAAAATATAAATGATTTCAACAGTCTCATTGATAATTCACTTCATATAATTATATATAATTAAATACAGATAGTCATTTCTGTTGCAAGAATGTATAATAAATTAATCATAAATTGTTAATTAGGAATGATACTATTGATATTTCCAAATAACTGAACCTTGAAATACCAAATACCCTTGAAAATGTAGCTTCAGTTTTGTTAATGAACATGTGTGACATGGAGTTTGGGTCAGTATGCACTACAGACTCGTGCCTTGTGTGACTAAAATTTGGAATGGCTTCTGCTATCACAAATCTTACAACTGTGAAAATTACACAGTCAATTTTGTCAGTGTAAGAAAGGCAAACCCTTTAACAGAGAAAAGTCAATCAATAGTGCTGATTATTTCAAAACTGCTCACTTCGTAGTAGATTACAATTACCATTTTTGGGCAGGAAACACATTTTTAGGGAGTGAATCACAATGATCATTTCAACAGTGCACAGTGAAATATTGTAAAAGTTATGAATACCAGTTGAAAGCAAGTCACGTGGCCTATTTAGTCCTTGCATGGTTTTGCTGTGTAATAATTTTTGTTCACATAATGCCACAAGAAATGAAATAAAGCTTGATAAGTTCGAATAGATGTTGTTGGCCATCTTCTGTACACCCTTAATCCTTTAAATGCTCTGGATATGTTAATGCACATGCCTTTGTACCTGTCCATGTGTGCTCTGAATGTGTTTACGCGTAGCACCAGTCCTTCTACCTGGAACTAAACGTGTCTACATGTAGACATGTTCAGAGTAGAAGATAGAAGGACTGGTGGCTCATGTAAACAAGTTCGGAGCACACAGGAACAGGTATGAAGGCAAGCATGTTAACACATCCAGAGCAGTTAAAAGTTTAATTTGGTAACCAGTGATTACTACTTCTTCCACTATACATGGAAAAAAGTAGCTTTTGTCACAGCATTTTAGTAATGGTGAGGACATTTAAGACATTACTGAATAGCAGTTATATTGATAAGTGGTGTAGCTCTGTGATGGTGGGGCACAGAGGATTTTTGACATTGTCATGTGTTCTTTTACACTGCAATAAATGGTGATAGGAAGCAGTTTAAGGTTGTAAATTTAATACACATATAGTGAAGATTCTATGTATGTGTTAGCATTTTCTTAATAACCAAGTAGAACTTAGACACAACCACGTTAATTGATGGTACAAAATACACAGTTGTAGAACTAAATTACAGCTGGAAGAACCTGTACAAAATACAGAAATTGCCCAAGACACAATCTCCCAGTAGGCAGATGACCTGGTTATTAAGACCATATCAGATGCAAAATGAGAATAAATAATTTATGTGGATGGTAGCTTCAGGATATTTATTTTTCACTGACATGTTTTTAGTTCCACGAGCCAGCAGGCTCAGGTAGAACAGAATGGTAGAGAAATCATCAGTAAAGAATACTACCAGCTCATGTGGACAAGTGTAATAGAGGTAATCAGCAGTGATTTTGAAGAGACACAATTGTCATTTGTCTGAAGTTTTTAAGGAAAGCCATGTAAAATTAAATATGGATGGCCAGTTAGCAATTTATATTGTCCTCTTCATTACTGTTCTTCCTTGCTGGTCTTTTTCTGTTCATCTTTTACCTCTCAAGGCATATTTTATTGTTATGTAAATTTAAGGTGGGGCAAGGAAAGGGGAAGAACTGATGATATCAGCAGCATCAGGACTTTATGCAGAATCAGCAGCAATGAGCGAAAACGTGGGGTAGACTGGTACTCAAACATGGGATCTCCTGCTTACTAGGCAGATACATTAATCACTGCACCATCCGGACACAGCATTTATTTCAAATGAGGGAACTTTCTCGGTGTGCTCCCCAGCCCACACAGTGCCATCTATCTGCAGTCCCTGTCTGTGTCCTTTGTGCTCACTAAGTTTAGATTCCCGCAAGAGGTCAAACATAAATGTGCATTCTCACCAAAGATTGTGAATAATATCCTACCTCCCGGGGAAAATTAGTGAGTCTGGAGGACATGGACAGGGAATGCAGATACATGATGCTGGGTGGGAATGTGTGTTTGCCAGGGAATGTAGCAAGATTGTCGATGCATTTGTGATGAACACCATGTCTGGTTGTTGCAGTGGTTAATGCCACTGCATAGTAAGGAGGAGGTCCTGGGTTCAATGTACAGTCCAACACACATTTTCATGCATCACTGCAATTCCACATAAATTCCCAATGCAGCCCCTTTCTGCATTTCCTCCTGTTGCCTTTCCTTTCGTCCCCCTCCACCATCAGTATACGTAATAAGTATCACAACCGCAGATTCTGCACGGTGTCTACTCTTTAGGACATATCCCAAAGAAAAGATACCACACACCCATATAAAATTATTTTATTGTGATATTTTTGACTGCTTCTATTCTACTTTCCACTTTATACTTCTACTTTTTCTTTTGGTGACTGATTATTTTTGTACATCATACTTATTTTCAGTTTCCATGTCTCCCTTGCATTTAGAATTGACAATATCATTTGGCAATTTCGCATTCAGAAGCTTAGCAGAAGTTGCAAAACTTAGCCAACCTAGAATTTCGTAACCTTCTCAGTTTTTTCCCTACTGGTACTTTATTTTAGACCATGTGTGTGGTTTTTTTTTACGTTCTTTTATAGTGAAGAGTCTCATTAGGACCAAACTGGGAGGTGGCAGGTATCAAAATTATGACAATATTGCACTGCAACTTACATTCTCCCCAATGGTTAGTAAGGAGGTGAGCAGTTGGAAAGTAAATCAAAAGTGTAATATTCACCTAGAACCATTAAAAATTGCCCCCTGTTCAGAGGCATTAGGGCAGTAGACTATACAACACAATCATAAGGAAAAGGGAGCATCAAATAATTCTTGCGGTTCTATAGAGAATGGGAGTTCAAGATGTCATTTCATCAAATGGCAGGCAGGAAATAAGTTTTCTTCCCATATATGCCTCATGATTGTGAAACCTGGAGTTTTAAGACCAAAGACAAGCTACGTATTGATGTGCTGTGTTGCTGCAGACTACTGCACATGCAGTTCACTAAAAGAGGACAGATGTGTTCATTATGAGCAACTGATTATTTCTAGGCATCTTTCTTCTTGTGTCAAACAAAAATTCTCCTGTTATTTGACCAGGTTTTGGAAACAAATGGAGAAAATAATCATCGAGGGAAAGATCAAGGACACGAGACCGAGGGGTAGAACAATTAGCAGGTGGGCAGATAGAATAATGGTCTGGTCTACTACATCAGCAAGCTCTAAGAGAAGCTGGTAAGCATCCAGGATTGAAAGTTTGATTCATATGGTCACAACGCCTTGTGACAATGATGATGACGTTCTTGATGAAGCTTTACTTAATGTACAAGACGTTATGCACATAACTGAGCCTTCCTACAGTGAGTTTTGTACTGTTTGTGATTTTTAACATACTATTTTTTTAAATTTGTGTTGTTTTTAATAGTTATGAAACTAGATAGCGATCAAGACTATTAGTTTACGACGATTTTGAAGCATTTTCGCACATATCACTTAGAAAAGCATCTAAGGAAAGGCTATGAACGTGGCAGATAGTTCCAATTGCCAGTTTCAAAAATTGGCAGTATTAATTACATGTGAAACTTACCTGTAGTTACTTGGGATAAAACCAATCATATAAAAGTTCAGATGTAAGTGTACCCTGTTAGGCACATCAACTTAGCTGCACACTGTCTCCAAAGCGATATAGAAATGGCCATAGCGAACCGAGGGGGAAAGCTTCATGCAATTTTCGTAGACTTCACCAAGGCGTTCGACACAATCAATAGATCCATTCTACTGAAGAAACTGGAAATCTCCTTAGGTCCAAGACATTACCTGTTGCCAGTCATTAGAAACCTCCATTACTTTTTTTTACAGACCGTTGAAACCATAATTGGAACGATGAGACACTTTCTATGTATGGAAGCTCGTGGCTAAATAGCTTCCCAATATATCGATTACATACTGAAGTGATTAATATCTAGTCAGTACCGACGATGTAGTGACATAGACGTAAGTGAAATTTGCGGAAATTTACGATTGTAGTACAACAGCAGTATGATGAACAGATGTACTGAAAGTGCGGTAACTCATAGTATGCTGGCAGTTAGCAGAACGTTACCGAATGTCGTAACTTTTGTTGAAATATTGTTTGTTTTCGTCAAACGTAAATCAATAACCCTATATGGTATCATCTTGTGTTACTCTACAAAAACGAGCTGTTAGAATAATTACCAACAGTTCAAGGCTAACTCCTTCAAAGCAATTATTTAAACAGCTGAATATTCTACCCCTACCGTGCCTCTATATACAGAAAAGTATAATTAATGTAAGAAGAAATATTAACAATTTCCAATCCAACTCGGATCTACATACTTACAACACAAGAAAGTGCAATGACATTCATATAGAAAGAGTTAACAAGGCTTTGGCGCAGAAACAAACAAACATACAAGGAAGCAGATTGTATAACAAACTACCGGTAAAGATAAAAGAAATAAAAACATTGTCTTCATTTAAAGAAGCAGTATTCAAAGTTTTAACGACCAGCTGCTATTATAGTGTAAAAGAATACCTAGAATAGCTTCATACTAAACAATTATATTTATGTACTCTGTGCCAATAGTAATTTTTATCTGACTGTTGCTATGATCTAAATAAGTAATATATACAAAAGTGCTATAATTATATGTGTTATATCTAAATATCAACTGTCTATTCTATGTAAAAAGTCTTTCTCATACATCAATGTAAAAAATCAAAGTTGTTCGTGCTATTTCAATGTGGTCTGATGTTATGTAGTCTACTATGCACATCTGTATTTTGTATTTTTTGACGAAATCCATGCAATGTACTTTGTCTCTGGATGAATAAACTCCTACTACGAAACTCAACTGCATTGCAGCTGGAATGTAGCGAAATATCACGCTGCATTAACCCAATTTTGCAGAAAAAAGAAGGTTCATTAGTAATGCTGAAATAGAGGGTTCAGCATACTGTGAACGATTTAAAAATCAGGCAAATGGGGCTGTTAGCGTGGGCTCTTCTGTGACAAGAATACTTAATCAAAAAATAAATACATTGCTGTGACACTTCACAAAATAACTATTAAGTACGTGGCACTGAAATTTTAGGGAATTTACGAAGAGCTGCACACCATCGTGATACATTGCAGGGAAACTCCTTTCTTGCCTGTCTCAAAACACTGTGGAGCAGATACAAATCATTTGACTGACGATGATTTGGTCTATTTCCGTAAATATTCGAATACCAGAGTTCAAAAGCCGATGGTTGATTCTCAGATTACAAGAAAAGAATTATTTTAAAAGTGTCCTGATTTACTGTACTGTTCGAGTCGTTGCTACCAATGACTGTAAAATTTGCTGAATTGCTTTCATCGCCAAACAATGATGTCCCAGCGAGGCATGTGGGAGGTGGCTTTAACGCTAGGAAAAGAAAAATAGCTATTTTCGCAACTGAGAGTGAGAGATGTGTCTGTACAATATCAGTTTGAAGAAAGCCGCATGTGACTGATATTTACCTATAGCAAGTGTATCTCAGATCCGTTCGTCCAGAAATCTGAAAACCCCTTAGCCGCTATTCTCCTTCCAAGTAAAATGTGAGGTTGCTATTGTTTCTGCAAGCTAAAAGCAGCATTGCACATTTAATTCGCGATTTTTTCCTTCATATTACCAGCCAATGTAAAAACTACCCTCCGGTATTAAAGAGATGAATATAACCATCAGCCATATGTATCAAAATTTTGCCTACGTACCTAACAGCAAAATTCATTAACATTTACACACTGGTAACTTATACAAACTGTACCTTCTCAATTTTAGTACATAGTACGTAGCGAGGGGCGGATCTACTTAGTATAAAGTGGCCGCATTCGTATGTTTGCTAATTAATAAACAGTTTTTCAATGCTTTTGAATTTTATTTTGTAAGAAAATGTTTGCTTTCCTCCATCCCACCGCCTTAGACGGTGTGTCGGCTGTTGAAATTTCCTAGCTCGGCTAACACAACTATTGTAGGCACTTACACGACCAGTGAAAATACAGTAAGCATTAAATTATTTCCTCATGAATAGTTTCATTCGTTATAAAATTAGCTGCAGTAGCAGGCCTACACAATACATCAGCGTGATTTTGGCCGAGAGGGCAACATTTCGCTAATCAATGACTCGGAGCAACCATTAAATAACTTCGCACTTAATATTTTTAAGATGACTTCAGTTCTGACTTGGACAGATTTACGCTGTAACCTAATTTCGTCAGTTCCAGCTGCGTGGACAAGAGCTACGTATATTCCGTGTGGTGGAATGTGCGGCCAAAGACTGGCGAAAGGCTGAGGAATGATAAAAGGTTGCAGACGGGACTGCAGCGACGCGCAATAAACTTTCAGCTGCCGTCGTTCTCTTTACGTACTTGACATTAATACGGAAGACAATATAAATGCTGTAGTTCCCATAAATCTCACCTGTACGGCTGGCTGTCGCGGCGCGAGCGCTGCAGATCTGCAGAGGCCTCCGACGTCTGTCGCGTCTCGCGGAGGCTGCTGCCGGGCAACGGCCTAATTGTCGGCAGTCTTTTGTTCTCAGCCGTGAACGCGGTTAACGAGAAACGCACGGAAGAAACACTAAAGAAGTCAAGCATTTACTACTGACGTTAAATAACTGAAGCATCCGAAATGGAGTTCTCTTCTCAGCAACGTTTAGCTACACTGCATTTTCTACGACATTCTGAGCCCTTGACGGATCAATTCTTCTGTTACTTTTAACCTGCAGGTTCTTTCCTTTGATACTGAACTTACAGTGCCTCTTGCATCCGAACGTGTAATTCAAGTAATAAAATGGGTTTCCTTGTTCCATTTGAGTGCTGCTTTTCAACGCTACAACATACTACTTTCGTATAAGGTTGCAATATTTCCTTTTGTGCAATCAAAAAGTATTACATTCCTGCATGAGTCATTTTTTGTTTAGGTTTTAATAGGAGATGAGAATTGTTTTGTGAAGAGTTTTCAAGAAGAAAAATTCTACTATTTTACGGAAGTACAATATAAATGTAATTCAGTTTGTGGCTTGCCTTCTTGCGCGTATCCAGGCTCCGACATGGTTATGGCAGAGAGATGCTCGGCCGATATTAGTCTGTTGGAAGGTGGAGGGACGGAGGAAACGAGGCATAATTTCTTACAAATAAAACTCAGCGTCAATTTAAGACCGTTTATTGATTACCAACGTAGGCCTGCTAATGCTACCACTTCGTGATAGGTACGGCTGCTGGCAACCTCCAATGTTCGTAACGGAGAGAGAGTGGTTCGTATGAGATGTGAGTATGTTATTTTGCTGTCAGACAAGCTACAGCCAGATAATATGCGAATACTTTCTGTAGAGCCTATTCACATTTGGAGTAGTTTTTGACATTGGCTGGTAATACGAATTGAAGTTACAGTATTGATTTAGCCCTGTGGAACTAAGAATCTTGTGGCATTTTCAGTTGTAAGGAGAACAACAAAACAATAGTTTTCCGATATCGGGACAAAGTCTTTGGTGTACAGTTGCTACTGCTGTAAACATGTTATCTATAGATACAAATAATCCAGCTGAGATGCTTGGTTCTATTTTCCGAAATATTCGAATATCACAGTTCTGAAAACGAAGGTTAATTGTTCTCCGACTGTAAGACAATTCTTTAGGCTGGCCGCTGTGGCCGAGATGTTTTAGTCCGGAACCACACTGCTGCTACGGGCGCAGGTTCGAATCCTGTCTCAGGCATGGTTGTGTGTGTTGTTCTTAGGTTAGTCAGGTTTAAGTAGTTCTGTCAAGGGGACTGATGAACTCAGAAGTTTAGTCCCATAGTGCTTAGAGCCATTTGAACAATTCTTTCAAGAGGATCCTCATTTACTGAGCTGTTCGTGTCGTTGTTACCCACGACTGTAAAATCCGTCAAATTGGTGGTCCCAGCGAGGGATACAGGGAAGTGGTCGTAGCAAAAGAAAAATCGTTATTTTCGCAACTGAGAGTGTGGGACGTATCCATAGAATGTTCGTATTAGTTTCCAGAAAGCCGCATGTCATCTATATTTACCAGTAGAAAGTGTATGTCACAGGCATCCGTCGCAAGCTCATTCGCCGCTGTTATCTTTGCGATTGAAATACCAGGTAGCTCTGGGTACTACAAACTTCAAGTGGCTTGGCACAATTTTTTCCTCATTTGACGAGCCAATGTAAAAACTTCCCACCGCTATTAAAAATGTGAACGTAGACAATAGCCGTGTGCATCTGAATTTCATCTACCTAAGAGCAAAATAACATTTACATACCGATAAATTACACACATTTTTATTTTCTCAGTGTCATTACATTATTGGTAGCAGGTAGGTCAGCTTATTATAAAGTGGTCGCATTAGATTGTTTACTAATTAATAAAAAGTTTTTCAGTAGTTCTGAGTTTTATTTTGTAAGAAACAGTTTCCTTTCCTCACCCCAAACCAGGGTGTAAGAGTACCGTTGAAATTTTCCTTTCTCAGCAAACATACTGTTGTAGCCACTTAAATGGCCAGTGAAAACCTTGGAAGCTTTATCTCATTATGAATAGTTTCTTTCTTTTTAAAATGACGTACAGTGGCAGGTCTACACATTACAGCGTGGTTTTGGCTGAGAGAGAAACATTTTGGTAATCACTGACTCGAGGCAACCATTCAAAAGCTCTCGTACTTAATATTTTTAAGCTAACATCAGTTCTGACTTGGACTGGCTTACGCTGTAACTTTCGTCAATTGCAGGTGAATGGACAAGAGGTACGTACTTTTCGCGTCGTTGGAAAGTGCGGTGCTCTGTATGCTCAAAGACTCAACAAAGATGAGGAGTGATAAATGGCTGCAAACGGGACTGCAGCGAAGCGCAGTTTAATATCACCCCGTCATCGTTCACAGTAGATGCTTGATATTAATACGAAAGGTTAAATAACTGCTATAGCTCCTGGGAGCTCCCGTAAATCTCAGCTGTGTGTATTTTATTTTATTTATTTCATTTTCTACATTTAGTTGTTGCAGGACCAGCAACCTCTTTTATATGTGTATATTTTCGTAAATGTTTATTGAAAAGCTGTCGCAGTTGCAGTACATATGTTTGGCGACTAGTTTCGAAGTAAGTGGTTCAATCTGAAGCATGACCTACTGAGAATGCAACGAAAGCGCCTGATCTTAATAACCGACATCAAAATGCCAAAAGGTGGTTTACAAAGTAATCGTAGATGACTATCAGATTTAACATGTGCCTATTTAGCAAGTCAGAATGAAACCGATTGATACTGACTTGCTAAATAGGTACTAGTTGAATCCGACAGTCAGCTACGATTAATTTTTAAAGCGTGTATAGCCATTTTGATATTCGTTATTAAGATCAGGCACTTTTAGTGCAGCCTCCATGGTTGAGATTGAACCAGTTCGTTTGAAATAGTCGCCAAGCATGTATACTGTTGATAAATACTTCCCGACTTTAAAAAATGGTAGCACCCATAATGAAAGCCTCTTTTCAACACTGTTTCGCTACAATGACTTTTGTACTACATTTTGTGACTATTGAAGTTGTCGGAAAGCTGTGTTAGTGAACAACGGAATTTTGTTGGCAACAAATCTAATTGGTTATTCTGTGCGCTCGAAGGAGACACGGGCCAACTTGTAAAACTGTTGGGAGCTGTGAATGGTAGTGAACACGATTGAAATACTTCAGAGTTCAGTCATACTTCTTAGCCTGCAGCTCGACTGTACAAGATATTGACCTTTTCTGTGCGAGTGTGATAACTAACATTAGGCTTCCCATTACGTAAAAAAAGACTGGCCACTCCTCATAGACTTCTTCCCTGAAAACTGCGGTGTCGCCAGCGATGAATAAGACGAACATTTCCAAGTGATACCCACAATGTAAAAACGATATCAGAGCCATGGGAGCAATTTTATGCTTACTGATTATTGTTGAACGATCGCTAGAAATGTTCCAGATCTACAGTACAAGAAAAATACAAAACCGCACGTTTGTAATATCTAGATAAGTTGTTTTTATCACTTCCACTTATTTCTCACGAAAACTAGATAAATGAGACCCATTACAATCACCTTAAACCAATTCAGGATTTTTATTGTAATTTGCGTATTCAGTTCCCTCGATTTCATATGCAAATTAACTTTGTTTCCAAAGCATGAAAAAAGTTAAATTTTGTTGTCCCGTGTTATTATTGTTATTATTATTATTAATTATTATTACTGTATTATTACTATTATTAATTCTTTTTCCAAACAGGTAGGAGCCGGCACTTCCAATGCAGCAGGCATGTACCATTGTTAACAAATTGACGATGTTTACATGCCGAACACTTGCAGTATGAGAATATCAGTGCCTTTACCACTGCACATGGACATGAACAGAAAAAGTAGACCAGGTCTAACTTGGAACATGTGCCATGTTGCACAGTGTGATCGACGCATACTAATTAATGGAAGTGTCTACTGGTAAGCTGGAGTTGTCTTTCAACTAATTGCTCTGTCAGATGTGATTTTTCTTTTTCCAGAACTAAGCAATCGCAATGCTATCTACTGCAGAATACGAACAAATTTTCGCTCTAACCGACTATGTTGCATTCGCTTTTTCTCACTTTACATTGCAATAACGTGATCTTTTACGTGTAAATTGTCTGCACTTTACCGCACAGGTACAAGTAGTAGTAGGAATGGCGTTGCGGCACCTCCCCGGGTATTTTTTTGAACTCAGTGTAACAAGTCGCCATCGATGGTTGAAAATAATACACGTTTATTAAAGCTGGGATCACTCGCGTAGCTAACATGACGCACCACCTTGAGCCCTCCTGTAATAGCACCATAAGCTACCATTCACAAAGGATGCAACAAATTTTGTATAGTTTCACAGCTTTCAGTATGGTTTCAGTTGAAATAATATGGGTGGATATTAATGTTATGTTATTACAGCTGTGATCAAGAGTTAAATACAAGTAAGAGTAAATCGAAATGTTGTAGCCAAAAATAGATTTCATGAAGGGACAAATCAGAAGCCACAAACACATTTATAAAAGAAATAACACTCAAAGATGAAAATGCTGTTTGCTATGGGAAACTTTCCAACAGCTGCCAAGTAAATATCACTTGAACTCACACTACTCTTCCAAGATGTTAGAATGTTATTGGTTTCCTGAATAACTAACATGTAGTTTAATACATGCCACATTACACACGGTTACTATTTCCCCAATTATAATCCAGAATGTATGCAGTGCTTGCACTCACAAATCATAACTCGCATCATTGGTTACATATTATTTATTTAATGCCATTTCACACTGGCCGTCATGGCATTGTCACGTCATGGCGCAACATGTCAAGGTGTATTGACACTGTCCGTCATGTCATAGCATGTCTAGTCAATTCAAGTCACATGATATCAACTCACATAACTGTCATCAACTGTTTTTTTTCTGGGGGAGGGGGTGAATTGCAATCTTTGCAATGATATTTAAATGTTTTTGTTGCAAAAAGTGCACATACACAACACAGAAGCTCATATACGTGGAAGTTGGAACCCACATTTGTACGAAAATGACAAACGTTCATCACATTTTAATTGCTGATCAACATACATACCTAATAATTTTGTGCTAGCTACAGGTGGTATGGTCTTATATTGTACTTTAAAGCTTATTGCATTAGGTTTTTTACTTATATAGAAGTACTTGTTATCAGTCTCTTTTATATTAGGAGTGACCATCTGGGACTGATATAAGTGGCTTGTTAGCTTTTACTTCTAACATTTCTGGTGTCCTTCTTTCAATTTTTATATTGCTGTTGTCAGCAAGTAACACTCTTCATCTCCTGTGACCTGCGATGGGAAGCCATTAATGTATGTGGTAGTTGGAAAAGTTCATTGAATGGAATAGAAATAAATGACTCACGTCAAGGAAACTTTTTTATGTTTCAATGTTGTCTTCTGTATACTAACACATTTGCCCCAGTGATGTTCCAATGCCTTTCTTGTGTCAGCTACCATGGGAGTCAGCACAGACACCAACAAGGAAGGATAGAGGTTGTGATGGTTGCTGGCAGGAGTGCAAAATCGTCTGTACAAAGCACTTGAAGATTCCTGTAACAATTTATTTCTACAAAGAAGAGAACCATAATTTAACTTGTAGTCTGCAATCACACTGAGCTGACCAGTGATGGGCTGCATGTTAAATCAGTGTTGACAGGGGGTGCGGATTCTGACTTCCTGAGGGTGTGGCATTGGCACTCTTTCCATTAACATGTGGGTCACAGCCATCTTGATGTCATTTCATGGTACTGCTCTGCTCCGTGTTCAGACAATGCTTTTGGACTGCACTTTCCCCCTCCAAAATGCTGCACAATTGTTGTGTAGGGAGCCATCGTACAGAAACAGGTGATGGGAGAGGGTAAGGAAGCTGTATGGCAGGGGAAGCCACAATTGGTACCAACACAAAGCCCCTGGTCAAATCTCCAACATTTTTTCAGTGCTCTGAGAGAATGTGAGTTGGAAAACCCTGCAAAGGTGTCCATTCAATGAAGAAAAACAGAGATAGCAGTGATGACGACAGTGTCCGGTCCGTGGTGAGCACTGGCATGAGTGCTTGGAAGGTGAGCTGATGCAGTGTTGAGGACAATGGGATCCAGCTCCATTGGTTATGCAGGCAGTGCTGAAGAGGCATCCAGTTGCACCCATACCAGCCACAGGATACTGATAAGATGTGAATCTGGGTACAGAAAGTATGTGGAACATTCTCACAAGTGACAAGCATGAATCTTGTTCTGATGGTGGCACAGCAACCCATCAGGTCCTCAAGTTAAATATATGCAAGCACACAAATTTCAAAGAATTGTTCCCCCCTTCTAGCACCTGGTGCAACCAAAAACTCTGACAAGAGTGGAAGCAGTAGGCACAAAGCAATATTTGTAGAGCACAGGACATGTCATGCACTACAGTGAGTGCACCAACTGGAGCGGTGTGCGGTGGCACTGGCACTGTAGAAGCCCCTCCAGTGATGGGCCAGCAAAGTCAGTATGCTCTCATTGCCATGGTGATTGAGACTTTGGCCAAGCTAAAAACATTTGTGGTGGAACCAATAGAGTCTCAGCTTAAGTGCTACACTGTGACATGATATGCTCAGTGTGGGTATCCATGACCGTCCAAGAAAGTGCCAATGTGCATACAATTCCCCAATGTCCTTGGTGAAGCAATTGCAACACATCTTTTTAAATGCTTTAGAAATATGCACACACAATTGCCCAGAGTCATGTTGCAATAAAATTATGCTGTGCTGGATGGAGAGGCTATGCCTATGAGTAAAATATCGGCACACAAAGAAATGTGTATGTTTTTCACTGAACAAGGCCAAGCAGTAGGGATAAAATTCAGGTCAGGGTCTTCTTCTATGGTATGTGCATTTTTCTTATAGTTCAGGGCAAAAGTTTGTAGAAGTTCAGTACCCTGTGCATCAAATTCAGAGTAAGGACCAACAGGAAGGTGAGAAAGAGCATCAGCATTTGTATGCTTTGATGTGGGTGATACAGTATTTCATGCTGATTCAACAAGAAAGCAGCTTCTGATCTGTGCATGGTGGTACAGATGAAACAAAATCTGAAGTGGCTTTTGATTGATCACTAGGCAAAACTTCACATTAATCAGATAATGGTGAAATGCTTTAGATAATAGTGAGCAGTTCCATCTTGATTTTGGTGTAGTTCCATTTAGTCTTGGTCAATAACGTGAAAGCAAAAGTAACCAGCCTGTCCTGTGAACAGAATCTGTATGAGAGCACAGCTCCCTTTTCCGAAACAACAGTCTTATTGGGATCAAAATGAACAAGGCACCTGTCACTCAACAAGGCAATTTTAAGTTTATGGAATGTGTCCTGACACTCTAAGGTCAAACAAAAGGCACATTCTTCTGGCACAAATGTTGCAGTGGAGCCACAACCTGTCTATACAGTAGGTACAATATGTCAACTTCCCACAAACTGACAGCAATTCTGTCTTGTTCTATGAGGTCCTGGATGGCCAACAAATATGATTGAAGGGAATGAACACCTTGGCTATTAAAAAGGTGGCCTAAGTACTGAAATTCAGTCTGGAAAAAGGCACAGTTGTCCTGGTGACACTTCTAACATGCAGCTGAAAGTACTTGAAAGAGCATATGAAGGTTACTGATATGTTCCTGCAGTGAACATTCTGGAACCACAGTGGCATCCACGTAATTTGAACAATACTGAACTTTTGTAGTAAGCTATTCCAAGTGGTGTTGGAATATGCCAAGTGTGGAAGCACTGCCAAAGGGTATGCACAAAAATTGGAACAACACTAAATGTGTGTTGATTACAACATCTTTCTGAGACCCACAATTACCAGAATTTATAAATACACATTGTGTAAGTCAGTTTTAGAAAAATGGTGATTGGCACAAAGCCTGTGCATCAATTCCTCAGGGTAAGGCAACAGATAAGTATCAATTATTGATTGTGGATTCACTGTGAATTTAAAGTCAACACAAAGACGAAGTCTTCCAGAAGGCTTTGGTAAGACTGCTCACGGAAAAGCCTATTCACTGACCTGGAGAGGAGCAATAACACCACTGTCTTGCCATTCTTTAAGTTCACTTGGAATATTTTCTCTAAGTGCATAATGGATGGGATGCATCAAGAACATTTGGGTTGCACATTGTCTTTCATTTGTAACGTGCACCACAAAATTATTTTTTCTGCCACATCCAGAAAATAAATCAGGAAGCCTCTCTGTCAGTTGAGTAATGCTGTCTTTTGGGCTGAAAGCAGAAACTGAAAGTACATTGTCCTGAATACAAGGACTAAACAGATCAAATAAATCTCACTCAGCAGTATCTTCACAGTCTTGCTAACGCAAAATTGTAAATGTCACTGTTCTGGTGTGAAACTGTTATACGCAGTAAGTTGCATGCAAGATTTTGTCAACTGTTGCAGGCCCAACTCTTCATTAGTGGCTCGATTATGCAATGTAACGGAAGTGCCAGTGTCTAATTGAAGTTGCTTACAGCATCCAGCACTGACAAAATTTACAGAGAGTTTATTTGACTGTCACTGCACAGCACTCATGTGGGGTGAAGGAACATCCTGAGTTTGATTGTTACCAGTACTGGTAGCTGGTTTAGATAAATCTCCATTCATTGAGTGAGCTTACAAGAGTGAATGTGGGTGGAATTCTTTTTCTGTTGCAAGCACACAAACTGTATGTGACCTGTCTTTCCACAAGCAAAGCACGTCATATTCTATGAAGGGTAATGTTGTCTTTTGTGTGTGGAAGGCAGCGGGGACATGATTTCACAGCAGACACACTCGTTGAAATTGCTTTACTCTGGCCACAGCAAGGTAGCCTATTTGTGTGTGGTGGTCAGTTGCAAGGCCATAATTGTTTTACAATTTGCATCACACTGCAAATTCGAGCTACCTCAATGTTTTGCATGGCATATCATGAGCCTTGATGTTCAATAATTTGTTTCAATTTAGAATCAAAATGTTTGAGAATTTGTTAATGAATGCTATTGTCTGGCACATTGTGTGTACTTGCATCACAGATAGTACTGTCCACAGCTACAATGAAAAGGACACTCTTGTGTCAAACCCTGAGGTTCAGTGATCCGCTCACAATATGGCCATTCTAGCTTTTTCCCCAAGAAAAAGAACTCACAATGAACTGCAATAAAGTGTACCTGATTTTCATGATACTTAGTGATGGAGGAAACAATCTTCAAAATCTAGCAATTCCAGCATACTAGTTGGGAATGACTTCTGGGTGAGGTGGTAAACTCCTGTGCCAGCTGTTGACAAGAAATAATGAAGTACCTCACATTTGATGTTAGGCGCAATGAGCAATGAATTGAACATAGTACTCATACCATTCCCGTTGTTTCTCATCAAAAGGCAGTAATGATGGAATGCATGGGGGTTGTAATGTGGTGCTGGACTAGAGGGCATTTTAAAGAGAGGAGCACCACAAAAAATTATAAGTAGAAGCCAGGCAAAAGAAAGAACAATTAGTTGCAATGAGCTTCTCAAAGAAAAGGGAGACATATTAGTCCAACTGGGCGACAGAGTGAAGTACAACGAAGTTAGGTGACAGAAATCCAAAATCATCTACAAAACACTTGAAGATTAATATAACACTTTATTTCAACAAAAAAGAGAACTATTACTTAACTTGTTGTGCCTCCTATGTGCAAGTAAACTGACAATCTATTACTAATCACAGAATGCAGGCAAAGTATTGTCTTTCCAATACTCAGTACTGATGTTCTTGAAGTCTGTAACCAAACTGGGCTGACCAACCATAGGTCATTGGTGAAATCAGCATTGACAGGAGGGGACAAACTATTGAGTTTCTGGAGGTGTGGCATATGAGACAGTACCTACTTGATTCTGTTTTCGGCACTGTGCTGATCTATGTGTGATTAGTGCTTTAGGACTGCACAGCCTTGTTCTCATCTCAAAAATTAGATCCCTTATGCCTGCAAAAACTTTGGCTGTCAGTTCTTTTTATGTAGACAGTCTCTGTCCACCATGTAAAATATTGAGCTTAAGGAAGAAATTGAAGTCTGATGGAGCCAAATAAGGCAATAATTCGTATCTTAGTTCATAGGATTTTTTCATGGCAGCAACATTGGTATGAGTATGTACACACTGTCTTGATGAATGATGACTTTCATTCTAGCCAAACCTGACCTGTATTCACATATTTTTAGCTGTAATTGGACCAGAAAGTTGGCATGGTATTATCCTGTAATGTTATGTCCACAGTAAAGGTAATCTATCAGCAGACGTCCTTCTGCATCTAAAAAGGTAACGCCATTACTTTCCTGTTGACTGAATTGCATTTTATTTCTTCAGTAGTGATGAATCATTATGTCTACAGTTCTTTGACTGTTGTTTTGTCTCTGAGTTGTAGTAGTATACCCACTATTCATCTGTGATCACAAACTTGGCACAAAATTCCTGTTGGTTGCTCTGAATAGAGGCCAAACATTGATCAGTCATTTCCATAACAATGCATTTATGATCTTCCACTAAAGAGTCATGACACCTGTCTAGCAGACAGTTTCCTCATGTTTAATTCTACTGTTAAAATGTGATATGCGCCTAATCACATGACATCACTATATTTTCGGAAATTCCTTGCACTTTCAGTTGGCATTCCTTCCTGATAATTTTGTGCTGTTTTGCAGTTATTTCTGGGTGTATCTTGATGGATTGTTTCATGGTGTTAGCAGAGGCACTTGCCTTAGATGTCTGCTGCCCTAGCCCATTAACGCCATAATTTGTCACACTGTCCTCATGGAAACATCTGTCGTATATCCCACATTGATTTGCGCAGCTATTTCAAGCAGTGTTCCTTGTCTGTTAACAGTAGCAACTTTACATAAATGCCACAGCTCTCCATCATTAAATGAAGGCCACTAGCCACTGCCTCACCTGTGATGAGAGGTAATGCCTGACATTTCATATTCTTGGAACACTATTCATACTGTGGATTGTGAAATACTGAATTCCCTAATGATTTCCTAAATGGAATGTCCCATGTGTGTAGCTCCAACTACTATTCTGGATTCAGAGTCTGTTAATTCCCATTGTGCAAACTTAATCACATTATAAATCTTTTCACATGAATTACTTGAGTACAAATTACAACTCCACCAATGAAATTTACTTTTATATCTGGTGCACACGATACTCCTATCATGTGCATATGTGCTATCCAATTGCTTTTCTTACCTCAGTTCCTGTTGAAATATCTGAAGTTCTATAACACGTATGTAACCCACCACTTCCATTATAGAGTTTTGGAGTATATGCCTATGAGTCAGTTCAGATGTTGGGTGACCAGAGGCATACACTTCAAGGTTTGAAAATTATTCCAGATAATGAAAGTGGATACAATGAAATAAATATACTGACAGCATTAACCCTTGGGATATGATCTTCAGTATGATAAACTGTTGACAACTACAGCTGTAGAGTGTTTTCACATACTAGCTCACTTAACAACTGTGAACAAGTTCTCAGTAAACTGAAAGTATGTCTACTACATAAACACAAGCTTAATGAAGTTATTTTGTCTACTCATACAAGACAACTGGACAGGAAATCCTGGAAGAGTAAGGTCCATCTGTAACCTGACAATTGAGCAGTGCTCACAGTCAAGAAAATCACTTTTCCCAGAAGAGCTCTTTGGCTGCCTTACAGAATGACTAAGTTTCCTCTCTGGCATTGTAGAACAGTATGCAGATATTTATGTATATTACGTCCATGTGCATTTCTTGTGTTAGTGTTACTAGTGTTTCATGTAGTGTTACTGCTTTTAGGGTACAATAAACAACCCCAGTATATGTCTTGTGTGTTGTGTCATCAGTGGCTGATAAGGCCCACTGTGGAGGATGAGCATAATTTCATGGACCATCCTGCAGTTTCTTCTTTTGATGTAGTGGGGTAATCGAATGGGGAATAACCTGCTCCACATTCAGTTTGCAAATTTTTGTAGGAAGGAAGTCCCTGAACACAATCTGACAACCTAACTTCCCTCATGCTTCTACTCCAGATATTTCGCTTTCAGCCTGTTACACCCACTGAATACAATTCATCCATTAATAGGGCTCTATGGCACTTAGATGTGGTACACACGTTTAATATGTGTTTTCAACCCACACCATTAAAATTACACATTAATTGTAGGCTGCCAAATCAATATTTTTGACAGCATGCAGTTTTTCCATACTTTCCAATGCAAGAACTACTCGGCCTAGAGAAAAAAGTTAATAAGTACTTTTCTGTAGGAAATTTAATGTAGATTGATTTTTCACTGGGAAACGTTTTCCATAGGCCCCATATTTTTTTATTTATTTGGGAAAAACATACGAAAGAAAACTTTTAACATCTCCCCTCCCCCCCCCCCCCCCTCTTAAACCACGCAGCTCAGCATTTTTAGTATGTTTGTGCCACTATCTTGTAACACTGTACAAAAATTTGTGACTGCATCTTTTCTTTTCTCTAAGCAACCTTTTTTTTGTCTGTTTACCAGCCTAAGAAAGTCATCTGCACCATGGATCTCTACCCAGAGCACTGACACGTCATGTGATTACCCATAAAGGGTGACCTATTATTATGTCGCAACATCATTGTCCTAGCACTGATATGTGGTGATTGGTGATGACTCTGAAGTTTTCAAACTATCATCATAAATGAGAAACAGTGCTGCACCTAACACATCCCCTTGAGGTGATCCAATGTTCAGTTGTACTGTATCTGAAAGATATTTCACCATGTAGTGACTGCAGCTGACAGTAACACAGTTCAGCCTCCTACACTACTGCTACCTAATGGCCAAATTGTAAACATACAGCACTGACCCAAACATGGCACTGGTTAGTCAAGCAGCAAGCTGAAAGCATTGCCCAGTGTGCAACAGTGCTAGTATGAGGATGCACCATTCCACATCACAATATAATACTTGATGCCAAGTGGTAGAGGCTGAGAGTTTTGAGTCCAATTTATATCAACAATATTTTCATCCAACTGTACACCCAATTTAAGTGTATGATTCAGAAGTTTCAGATGTGATCCCATTGCTGTAACTTCACTTTACCTGTGTATAATGCTTAATCATAGAGACACAAGGCAGAATGCACTGGTTTTTTATGTGTCTTGTGATGGTGTCATAATTTTAGTGGCCACTTGTGTGATGGGGCCTGTTGTGGCTTCAGTGGTAGAATAAATACTGGTCACTTTAACAATGGGATGTGTTAATTAGGGTGTCACTTATTTTCCAAATTCAGTATTTTTCAGTATTCGCCATCCAGTGTTGTTTGAATGATTCTAAAAACATGTCTGTACAAAATTCTGTTGCAGTCAAACATTAGAAAAGTTCCAGATGAGCTGCTCCATGTGCTTTTGCCGATCTGGCTGCCTCGGCAGGCATGTACCAGCCTTGCAACTGAGCAGACACCCTGCAGTGACACAGTAGCTGTGGCCCTAAGTGCATCCTTGTGTTCTCATGCAGCTCAAGTTGCCACTACTAACCCAAGCAACGCTGCCTGTGACATGATAACTACACCACCTTTCTGCACAGTGGGTTACAGTACTTCAGTAGCCACCTGGTCAGCCAGTAATTCCAGCTGCTTATGGCCCAGACTGAAACCCTCACAGCACAAGTGTCTGCAGGTTATGCATAGCCAGCTGCTGTTCCCACAACACCTCATCCTCACCAGCACACTCATGAATGTTGTCCTTCCACAGGCCACCCCACTATGTGCTGGAATCACTCCAACTTTGGCAAGCAAACTTCCCAATCTCATCCACTGTGCAACTACAAAAATGCCAGCCGCATCTTCAAATGAGGAGAAACAGTTGTCACACTGCCTCAAAGTGCTTTTTCATCTTGGACAGAAAATCTGACCCTTGTTTTCTTATATACATATGGTCTGACTTGCATGACTCCCCCCCCCCCCCCCCCACATTGCACTCATTGGGTGTTGGCCAACACTATTTTAGCAGCCAGCTCCCAACAACTTGTCTTTCACCAGTTGTGGTGCCTATTCTTTCCAGTTTGATCTAGGATTGCAATGTACCTTCAGCTGTCATAGAAACAGTCATTGGTGCTGATTTCTTAACAAATTTTCGGCTGCTCCCTAGCATTCCTGCCTCCATCTCCCTAACAAGGACCAAAGTGGAATAACGGTGGGTTCTGTAGCACTCTGTAAAACTTTGTGCTGATGCTAATGCATACTGCAGTAGCAGGATCTTCTTGACCATTATCCAGCTATCGCACTCCCACCTGGAGCACCAAGAGAAGTATGACACAGCATAATGCATCACTTACACATCACACCTGGCCCTCCAGTTTTCAGCAGACCATGACACTTCACACAGGAGCAACTTGTTGCTGCTAAAGCCAAATTCGAGATTATGCATTGGAATGGCCTCATTTGTCATATGAACAGAACCTGTTGTTGTTGTTGTTGTGGTCTTCAGTCCCGAGACTGGTTTGATGCAGCTCTCCATGCTACTCTATCCTGTGCAAGCTTCTTCATATCCCAGTACCTACTGCAACCTACATCCTTCTGAATCTACTTAGTGTAGATTGTAGAGACAGCATAAGAAGGTCCCTGACAGCTCTGTTGCCAGCTTTCACCTGTGAAGCACTAACAGCTGCAGGTGACAACAGCAGTCATCTACTGAGGTGTTGCCACAGAGATGTTTACAAAATGGCATTATGATAATGGTTGAGAGAGGCCAGTGATGGTACCATACCTAGCCCACTGCAACTGCCAGGGATCAACTTACAGCAACTCAACTGTATTCCTCTCTTCTCCACCTCACACTGAGAAAGGGTATTTCTTGACAAATTTGGGGCAAATATTGCACTCCTAATGTATGCACCAACCCAGACATGTATGCTGTTCAACAGCTTTGCTACTTCAACCATTGCCCTAAGCTGCACTTCAGTATTCTTCACTGAATTAACTCATTCATCCAGGTACCAGTCACCATAGGAAACAGTCCAAAGACAGCCTTCAACACACCCTTTGGCCTGTTTGAATCATATTGAACATCATTTTACCTCCAAAATTCTGCATAAATGTAGCACAAATTCATTGATGTATGCTTCATGACTTTTTACTTTCCCTACCTTAACTCTTACTGGCAATTTCTTCTTCACTGTAGCAACACTGAACTGTTGACTTCTGAGAAGGTTATGTATTCTCAAATAGTGTCTTACCTTCACAACAAAGTCATCACCAAATGATAGTTTGGGATTCAGAAGTGTTGTTCTACTGAGAATGACATTTACATGTTCACTAGCCAAATTTTATAGCATTAAATAATAAAATAGTTCTGAAATTACAATTAAATCAATACCATTAGCTGCTGATGGGCAGGTGCAGGTGAAAGTGTGTGCCAAAACCGGGACTTGAATCCGGAATCTCCTGTTTACATGGCAGGCGCACTATCCCTCTGAGCCACCGAGGGCGCAGAGGATAGTGTAACTGCAGGGATTTATTGCCGGCACGTCCACTGTGAGACCCACATTTTCAACTTATAGTCCACACACTACATTCATAGTGCCCCTGACATTATATCCATTACTTGCGGCAGAACAGATGCCGTCTTCATATAAGAGTTCTGGTTGATATTATCTGTTTTCTGTGACCTATCTGTGGAATTTACTGTGTGAATCACGGTATTTTCTGATACAAACTGACATTTTATGGTATTGATGATACATGTAGGCAGCATAGTCCAGGGCCATAATTCTGACAGGGGAAAATCAAATATTTCTTTTAAGTCGAAACAATATGGCAGCAAATATACAAGCAAATAACAGTTGTACTGCAGGTTGCATACACCCTGGAGCAAATGGATAAAAGCCAGGAATTTTTTTGACTTCTGGGAGTTTTCATTTGATTAGTTTTCAGTTAAATTCTTGTAATTTTGATTGGCAGTAATAGGTATCTCTAACAAAGATTTTTACTTTAGGCCACTGCTGCAGAACAATATTTCAGCAACTATAAAAAATAAAAAAAAGGCCAGTGCACACACAAGTTTCCTTTCAAAATGTCTTTCTCATGGCCCTTGTTTCAATCAGTGTGATGTTACAACTGCTTAACTTTGTAACAGGTTGTGGGAAAATATAATGAATGGCGGATGGAGATGTATTACTTTCAAAATATATTTCTTTTTATACAAGATGAATTATGTTGTGTGTGAGAACATGCAACGCATTTCTTAAATCACAGAGCATTAGACACTCATTCACAAATTAACAGTGAAGACCAGACATTTATGCTGTGATGTAGGATTTTACTGCCATATTTGTGGTTTGGTATATCTTAAAGCATAAATCAAGTTGAAAAACATCAAGTTTTAAGGTTAGTTTTTCCTATTTATTTTAGTTCTTTCATAGATTATAAATTATGCAATAACACTGGCAAGAAGTTTAATTGTCCTAAAAAGGAAAGTGGGAGAAGTGAGTTCTTGAGCAATTACATACATAACTGGCTTTTCTATACAAAAGTCAAAACGCTCAGTGGAAAATGTATTCAAGCAGGTAACCCATGAAACATTTGACACCCAGCAATGAAATTTATAGTAAGGCTTGTCAGCAATATTCAGTCACACAATTTAAGCTGTGTTCTTAGGATGCTGCATAATCATAAGATCATAAAAGAAAAACAGCAAAAAAATTTTGAGGACTAATATTATATGTCAAAGCTTAGCTTTTCTTGCAGCTATGTTGCATGTTTATTAGTTTAAATAATCAACTTTTCCTATTTGTGTGTCTGCACTACTTAACAGTAATGTCACTATTGGGGGAGTACATCACGTGCCCTGTGCTCTGAATATCTGCTGTCAGAGGCTTGCAAGATCATGTGACATGAACTATGACTGTCTCACAAAAGCACATCCCAAACTTGATTTCAGCATTTCAGTAGTTACCACGCTGTATTTGCAGGAGTTCCATTACACTTCCATAATGCAAACGTATACACTGTAAATGCTGCTGTGCATTAAAGATCTTTCCAAAATGCATTGTTTTTTTGCTGGGTTTCATTTTCCAAAGTGCCGGGAAATACTTAACCACTGTATAACACATTAACCATTCAAAGAAATGACAAGATTTACAGCTCTGAGCCAATGTATATTGTCATACCAAAAATTGTACTTTTACCAGAGTTAAAGTGTATTTTCACCTTGGAAATTGTGTTTTTTTAACTGGGAGATGTGAAAAAATCGTGGAATTTTTTTTCTTGTCCATGTACTCCCTGTAATGTAATCAATCACATCACACATACAGAAACTGAAAAAAATGGTTAAAAAATTTCTTAAAAGTATGATTGGGTGGTTTTCTGTAAATTGTCTCACCCTTCATTTTAAAAAGACATGACATATTCAGTTCTGCACATCTAGGTGTACTACACCAGTGATAAGTGTGATATACCGCAAGGAAATAATAAATAGGTGTCCATAATGATGAGAATTTAAACTGGAAAAAGCACATTTTGGAATTCCTAAAACTACTTAGTTCAGCCATTTTTACACCTAGAATCATAGCAAATTTTGTGGCGAGACTAATCAGTAATGTGACACATTTTCCGTATTTTTGTTCAATAATATCATATAACATTCCGGGGTAACTCATGTTTAAGGAAAAAAGTCTTCTTTGCTCAGAAATATGCTGTAAGAATAATATGTGCTGCTCAGCCACAAACATCTTGTAAACTGTTTAAAGAGTTGGGCATTCTGACTACTGCTTCACAGTATATGAGTTTCTTCTCTCATGAAGTTTGTTGTAAGTAATTCAATACAGTTCAAAAGGAACATTGATATACATAATTACAATACTTGAATGAAAAAGACATTTATTACGTTATGTTATCTTTAGCACAAAAAGAGACACATAGTGCTGCAACAAAAATTTTTAATTACTTGCCCAGTAATATAAAATGTCTGACAGTAAAACTAAATTTGAAAACAAACTTAATAAGTTTCTCCTTCACATCTGCTTCTATACAATAGGAGAAATTCGTTTTCTCAATGTGTGAAAGGTAGTGGATAGAAATTAAAAATACTAACTAAAACCTGTATTTAAAAAAAAAAAACTTTATAAATGTTCAGCATGTAATGTAAACTTTCTCATTCCACATCACTGCAAATTCTCAAGCAAAATGATCCCAGCAACACAAAAGTAACTAACTAACTAAATCAAGCAATGAAACATTTAGGATGAAATAATGAGAGTATTATGAAACGATAGTTTGCTACTCAGTATATTGTGTAGATGTTGAGCCACAGACAGGCACAGCAAAAAGACTACTGAACATGTAAGCTTTCAGTCAGAAACCCTTCTTCTGAAATAGACATTATACAAACTCATACAAATATAGTTCACACACACTTGACCATTGTCTCTAGCTGTCGAGGCAAGAGAGAGTGGCCATGCGTTTGTGTTATGTTTGCCAGAATGTATGTGTGTGTGTGTGTGGAGGGGGGTGTTTTTGTGTTTGAGTGTTTTGTCTATTTCAAGGGAAGGCCTTCTGACCAAATTCTTAGATGTTTTCTTGTCTTTTTGTTGTCCCTGTCTGCGACATAATGTCTCTGCTATACAGTGAGTGCAGTCTATCCTTTTCATAATATGGTAACTAACTAATTGAATATCTCTCAGCAATGCTTCAATGACTAAACAGTTTTGAGGCTACCATTAATCCTTCCAAATGCATATTTGATGTCTTCCAGGTGACATTCATGGATCACCAGATTTACTTCCCTAGCTTAGCCTCCATTCAAGAGCTACTGACTGAAGCTCTTCCTGGTCTTTCCACTTATTGGATGGACAAATTAATACTGCCTTCACTGCTGCCAAGAACAGCCTTGTCCATACTGCACTTGTGGCTCATGCTGCACTTGATGACCAGTTGGCACTGGTGGTTGATGCAGGCGACTATTCCTTAGGTGCAGCTTTGCAACAACACCTCATGGCAGCCACTTGTTTTCTTTTCAAAGAAGCGTCCGCTTTGAAACCCCATTAGAGTGCTTATGATGAGAAGCTGCTTGTCATCAATGAGCCAATCTGCTACTTCTGCCCGTTACTGGAGGCCAGGAACTTAATTGCATTTCCATACCACAGGCGCATCATGTATACTTTGCAGCAGACAACAATCATTGCTCACCATGTCAGTTCCACCATCTGGGTTATATCTCTCAGTCCAGCATGTGAAAGACAATTTGAATCCTAGGTGTTCAACAAGCTTACCAAATTCTTGGGCACTCAGCATCGCCATCCAGCCCACAATGATATGGTTAAGTGATGGCATCAAACTTTGATTGCAGCTCTAGTTTGCAACTACATAGCATGGACTACTGCACTCCAAGACCCACCTCAAGGCTTCAGTGGCTAGTCTGATGTATGGTCTGTGGTAAGCTTTACTCTCAGCATGGCATCCCAGCTTCCTTCATTATTTCAGATTTGCTCACTGCCATGCATGTAATGGTCAGGGTTGAGGAGATCATGCCTTGTCTCCAATGTCTATACAGTCCTGATAAGACTTTTAGATGAGTTCATCATACTGTGAAAATTTCCATAAATGGGAACACTCAGGCAGAGTCACTGGGCAATGTCAAGCTGATATACACATTCCCATCTGGGTAATACAGAATTATTCGATTCCACCCCTCTGCTTTGACCGATGACGTCTTCAGTATGACAGAAATGGCTATTCTAAGCATCTCAAATATGGCGCTTATAATGTCACTACATACAGAAGGCAACAAACACGAAAATACATGTAAATAAGACAATAACATCTCTGTACAATCAAACTAACAGGATAGATGCTGGAAATTCTTGGCCTGGGGAGGGGGTTGGGGGGAGGGGGGGGGGGGGGGAGCGGTGGAGGAACAGCTAAATACAGGGTGTTACAAAAAGGTATGGCCAAACTTTCAGGAAACATTCCTCACACACAAAGAAAGACAATATGTTATGTGGACATGTGTCCGGAAACACTTACTTTCCATGTTAGAGCTCATTTTATTACTTCTCTTCAAATCACATTAATCAAGGAATGGAAACACACAGCATCAGAATGTACCAGCGTGACTTGAAACACTTTGTTACAGGAAATGTTCAAAATGCCCTCCGTTAGTGGGGAAACATGCATCCACCCTCCGTCGCTTGGAATCCCTGATGTGCTGATGCAGCCCTGGAGAATGGCGTATTGTATCACAGCCATCCACAATACGAGCACGAAGAGTCTCTACATTATGTACCGGGATTGCGTAGACAAGCGCATTCGAATGCCCCCATAAATAAACATCAAGAGGGTTGAGGTCAGGAGAGTGTGGAGGCCATGGAATTGGTCCGCCTCTACCAATCCATCGGTCACCGAATCTGTTGTTGGGAAGTGTATGAACAGTTCGACTGAAATGTACAGGAGCTCCAACGTGCGTGAACCACATGTTGTGTCTTACTTGTAAAGACACATGTTCTAGCAGCACAGGTAGAGTATCCCGTATGAAATCATGATAACGTGCTCCATTGAGTGTAGGTGGGAGAAACTAAACTGAGCTCTAACATGGAAATTAAGCATTTCCTGACACATGTCCACATAACATCTTTTCTTTATTTGTGTCTGAGGAATGTTTCCTGAAAGTTTGGCTGTACCTTTCTGTAACACCCTGTATAATAGTAAACAAAAGACACACCATGATGGAAAAAAAAAATCTACGGGATTCGCACGCTTCCCTTGATCTATATAGGTCAACCGCGGCTCACAATACCAATACGCCAACATCTACAGCAAAGACTGTGAAAAATGGAATCAGACATTTATGTTGACCACAACTGATGATACCAAAACACCAATTCCTTCATATAAAACTCCGAAAATTGGAATCGGTCATTTTCGTTGAGCTATATAAGTCAACCATAACTACTGATATGAAAAAATCAACACCTACACCTACAAAATACAAAAGAAAAACTAAAACATCTCCAAAATTCAAAAGTCAGACATCCCTATGTACATTAAAACACATTCAATAGCCAATAAATAGACAAAACATTACAACTTGAGAAATGTAGACCCGAAAAAAAAAAATTGCTTACCACCAACGTATTTCTGTGCTGCAAAGTAGGTCGACCATCCCAAACACACACACACACACACACACACACACACACACACACACACACACACACACACACACACACACACACAGATGGTGCCATCGAACACAACATGACGTCTCTACAAACACAACCAACTCATAAACTTCGCGCTGTAATGATGTCACATACCACAACACCCTTACGTCGTGGGTCAGAGCAGATGGATTGAATGGGATGCTGCTGTTGTCCCCCATTCTGAGCCCACCTCTTTGCACTCCTCTCAGATGCCATTGCCACCACCTCCCCAGTTGGCACAACCACTGGTCCTATAAAACTCTGGGCATCAAGTGTGTTAACCAGGTCAATTTGCCTAAACATTCTGTTACTCCCCTGTTTGGGGTAGCAACTGCAACCAGCAACTTTGCAATTTGACCAGGCACAGTACTTTGATCTAGCCAAGTCATGCACTTATAGCAAAGGCCAAAAGGTAGCACTTGAAGTACAGTTAGTCAGGCTGTGAGCTTAAAGCATTGATGACATTGTAGCTGTGTCAGTAATCAAATGTCCCACCATACGTAGAAATATAATACAGGACCCAAACAACAGAGGCTGCAAGTTTGGTGTCTAGGTTATATCAACAGAATTTTTTTCCCACTGTGTGCCCAGTTTGAGGGGGTCCAGCACATTTATGGAGCAGAGGTTTCAGATGGATCCCTATTGCTGCAACTTCACTTGATCGAGCTGCATACAATGTATACTCATACATGCACAAGACAGAATGTGACCATTAATTGTGTGTCCTCCAACGGTTTAGTGATTTCAGTGGTCACTTGTATGATGGAATGCATTTTGATTACAATGGTCATCTAATTGATGGATTGTGTAGTGTAAAAGGTGGTTACTTATATGATGTGATATGCTGTGGTGTTAGTTGTCACACAAGTGACAGATCTTGTACTGAAACTAGTACTTGCTTGTGTGACAGGATGTGTCAGTGAGTGCAGTTCTCACCTGACTGATTGACTATTTTAAGCGTTTTTCACAGGATGTGTCGGTGAGTGCAGTTCTTACCTGAGTTATGGATTGTTTTAAGTGTTTTTCAGTGATTGCTCTTCCAACGAGCCCTTTACCGTGACTAAGTGGTCTCCCTGCAATGGGTGTTTTGTGACATTGTGATCATTTCTGCCAATAGTTTCGTGAATCAATACTGCTGTCATTAACTGTTTACTTAGTGAGCAATTATGTCTTTTATGTGTAAGAATGTGCCTATTGTACCTTTTATTTAAATTATCTCAGTATCATATATTTTCAGCCATCTGAAATTTCAGAGATCTGTACTGCTGCACCCTGTTTGCTAGGTAAGATCTAAACCAAACCATCCTTTCTACAGAAGTTGATCTTTATTTAAATAATCCATAAGTCAGTTTTTCATAATATTTACTATTATTTTTGAAAATGAAGACAACTGGGTTGTAGTTCTCTAAATTTTCCTTATCACATTTTTTTGTGGACGGGAAGAACTTTTGCTTTCTTTAGGTAATCAGGAAAGCAACCTGATGGGAATGACTTATTTATGATACATTTTAGAGATGCTTTTATGCTGCTAATACAGTCTCTTAGTAGACACACAGGAACATCATTTAGAAATGGGGACAATTTGTTCTTAAATTAATGCACAGTCTGGGTGATTTCCTCTCCCATTTCAGCAGCAGCAGCGTTATGTGAGGCTCATAGTTATTTGGTGCTGTATATTGTGGTTGGTAACTTTTCTTTCCATTTGGTTGCTACATTACTAAGGTAACTGTTGATAAAGGTATTCAGATCCTCAGGCTTATTTATTTAATCACCTTTATTTCTGATTTTTGTATTTGTCTGTTTTGGCTTTGTGCTAACAGTTTCTTGTTTTACTGTATTTGTTATTGCTTTGCTCTTATTGTTTAACGTCTGTATGACCTTACCAATTTGAAATCTGTTTGCATCTTGCAGCAGTTTCTTATATGTCCTTTTGTATTTGAGGAAAAACTGTAAGAAGACCCTCTCATTATCTTTGCTAGAGCTGAGGTATTTGAATGTTCTAAGCATTCTGTTATTCTTGTTACCCAGTTTTCTCTGGCAGATTCTCTACAGTATGTGCTATTTTAGGAAATTTCTCCTGAAATTTTAGTTAGAATATAATCACAAATTTGCTGAATTGTTCATTTACATGTGTTCCTGAATATACTTCTGACCATTTCTGGCTGGTGCAGTATATCTTTTTATATTTTGTCTGACATGCACACTTTTTGCTCCAGGTATGTCTACTGCCTTGGAGCAGACAAGGTGCCTATCATTTTATGCCTAGGCTCTGGGGACAAAGAAAAGAATTTACTCTCAATCATTAAACATCTTGTGAGGTACACAAAAAAGTAGTTACTTCCTTTTTCATGTGATGCAAAACAAGTTATAATTATTCTAAATTATCTGATTTGTGCTCAATAGTAAAGTTTCTCACAATAGCAATAGGCAAGGGTATAACATTCTTGTATTTTCTCAAGAATAAAACTCAAGATGAGATCGTTATTTCAACTACCTCTGATTACTATTATCTTCACCCATGTTCACATGTAGATGAATTTGCAGATCAGAGGGATCATTGCAAAGTGGACCAACGACAAGAACCTACACTTTTTATGAAGCCCTGTTGGAGAAAATTTTCATTTAACTCCCTAAAACACAGTATTGCAGCTGTGGCCATTAGTCAATGACAGAGCTACGTGTTGCATTACATGTAAAACTCTGGTTTATGTAAGATTGGAATTTTTTTCAAATAAGGTAAGTAATTTGCAGCCAACATTTTATCTACCACATAATGTAGACTCATAATGTTTCTAATGTTAGTAAATACACAGATGAATCTAAAAATCAAAATTATTAACATAATAAATAATAATAACAATGATTAAATATTCATCTTTTAAAATGCATTATAAAGGGGTTGTTTGTGTTGTTGCCTCGGATGATGATTACATGAAAATTTTGTCAGGATTTGTAAGTGGTGGGTCCTTGAAGTATGGCAATACACAAACACCGAGAAGCAATTTTAAACAATTTTATTAACAAAGGTGTATTATAAATCATGCAGACTATGTGTACCCATCATCACTGTGTCTGATATCCCAGCAGCGGCTAATTACAGTCATATCAAAAGGGTCCATGTTGAGCTAAGAAAATAGACATATTCGCGCCCGAGGCTGTGCTAGTTAATACGGGGTGCTGCGGATGGCGGGCAGTGGCATACTCCCTGCCTCACACTCCAGCCAGATGCCGTGTGTACTGACCAAGCAAATTGTCAGCATTCCAGATAGGATCACTGGCGAGTGCGTGTTACTTACTGTATGGCTGTGTGCAACCTGTGGATCCTTACATCACTCTCCCCAGAGAAAAAATGCAACCATAGCTCGCTCAAGACAGCCTCCTGGGCATTATAAACTATTTCGGCATTTGTGGCATCAGAAGGCATTGCAACATGTATTTCATTTGCAGACACAGTAACATTAGGTACAGAGAAGTGTGCCGTCAGGATGACAACTTCATACATGACAAATGCGGTTGACAAAAGACATATTAACAACAGTAATAGAAACACAACACAGACAATCAAGTTTGCATTAACATTACTGGATGAACCGAGGGACTTAATCTATTCCCAGCTTCTACAAAGTTTAACTCATTATTGGAAGAGATTACATTTTCATGGGTGTCCTTAATTAAATTATTGTCTTCAGTAAAACATGATAAGGAATGCTTTCCATGTGTTAATATGTATGAATCATTGTAATAAACAAATAACATTCACATTAGTGTCAAATGTCCAGTTGCATGAAATGTAGTTGGCAATACACTAGGCATACCAAATAGTTAACAAGATAAATCACAATTCATTCAAGATTAATACACTATTATTCAATTTGAGTGAAGGGTAGCTCAGGTGTATAATAATTTTTACATGTAAATGTGACATCAAGGGTGGAGCTAAATGAGAAAACTGTACCTTCAGAACATCGTTTAAGAAATGGATGATAAAGATACATTAAATTTCTAGGGCAATCATTTCTTGGAGTATGATTCATAAACAATTCTTTCTCACAGCTGTACACTCTACTATCTAAGAATGCTGTCGATTCAGGGAAATTAACTTATGACTATGTTTACACATATGCAGATCATTTTCATTTAGGGACACAAAATAGCTTTGATCCTTGCTTATCAGTAGATAATCATTCAGTATGGACTTTAAATGAGTACCTGTCTGTCTGAATTTCTCAGGGTAATTATAAATCTTATACATTTCAAAATTATGTTTTGATCTAGCAATGGGTGTAGAAAAAATAACAGTTAAGTCATCTTCAATCACTAAAGAGTGTGAGGTTGTTAACGTATTGTAAGCATATAAATTGTAAGAGTTAGCTGGGTAAATCATAGTACAGATTGCATCTGCCTTTGGCTCAATTGATAGTAGGATCTGTAAAAATTGTAGTGGATGTAGTAGTACACTGTTCAAACAATCATTTGAACTACTTTCTAAGGCTTTTCTTAAGTTAAGAGCATCAATTCTAGCATTTGATAAACTATCAGTAATCCTTAACAAAAGAATGTTTAGATCTAAGTGACTCTAAATGAATCTAATGAACATGGTTAATTAGTTCCAAATACTAGAGTTAACAATGCACGTAAAATAAATGAGTTTCTTGAGATAACCTGTGCAATAAAAGGTTTAGTTTCACAGTGTGCTTGTGCAATAGCTTCAATATTTCACATTCACATAAGCACATGGCTAAAATAAACTCTCCCACTGCACTCTCAGACACTACACACATCTACGCAAATTACAGGATTGCTCAGAATGTGGTGATGCCTTGGCCTTGAAGTCTGGATTGTAAGCTCGCTATTCTAGCTTCCTGGGTTTGAAAACAGCAGGTCGGCCTCTTGGTTGGTCCTCGTCATACTGCGATACTACAGGAAATCCACCCAGAAATGGCTTTACACAATTGACATGTATGACAATCAAACGAAAGGGCAGTTGGAGCTTAAGAGTGGCTGGTAACAACATCTCCAAGATAGGATATGGTCCTTTTCAAAACTTCTTAAACTTTTTGACTTGACTCTTCTTTAACACAATGTTGCTCAGATACACAAGATCTCAAACTTGATACTTAGGCACTGCTACTTGGTGGTCGTGTTCTCTTTCTTGCTGAAGAAAGCATTGATAATTTCACTGTTTTACTCCCCTCCATGCTTCCTTTAGCTTGCGTCCTAGATCCCTTATGTGTTCATTGCTGATTCCGATAGTTAATTGTGCAAAGTCCAAGGGTGAATGCATTCTTCTTCCATAGACTATCTCATATAGACTTGGCCAGTTAAGCTGTGCATTTTGGCATTGTAACTACTTACCAAGTATGATAAACAGACATTCCAATTGTCATGTTTGCTGCTCACATAATGGCCAATCATTTTAATAATTGTTCTGTAGACACTCTTGATTTTGCCATTTCCTTCAGGGTGTACTTGAGCAGTCCTTAACTGAGTTATTTGCATGAGCTTACAAGTCTGTTTAAGTAATTCACTCATAAAATTCGGTACTTGATCACTAATTAAATTTAATGACAATACAAACTTAAGAATCCATTCTTTTACAAAAACTAAAGCTATAGTGTCTGTGCTCTGATCAGGTATTTGTATCATGAGAAGGTATCTAGAGAAATGATCCAACATTGTCAATACGTATTTGTTTCCATCTTTAGTCTTAGGCAATAGTCCTATGACATCCAGTCCTACTCGTTCAAATCATTCTTTGGTTTCTGGCAGTTCTTGCAATAGTGCTCTACTTTTTCCTACATTACTCCATCTGTTACTGGAATCACATTGTGAAACAAACTCGAAAACGTCAACTTTGTGGCTTGGCCACCAAAACATTTGAGCTATTTTAGTGTTTGTTGCTTTTTTACCGCAATGTCCTGATAATAAAGAATTGTGTTGCTCTGTCATGATTTGCTCTTTCATGCTTTCTGGAATAACTAGGCAATTTCCTATGCTTTCTGGAATAACTAGGCAATTTCCTTTACTAGTGATTTTGTACAATAATCCATATATTTTGACATAATGTTGATCATTTTTCAATAATTTTCATTGTGGATTTTCTTCTTGAGCTGCCTTTAAATCTTCTTCTCGACTTATTGCATTAGCATTCACATGTTGTTCAACAGACCAGTGAATAAACTTAAATTGGTACTCACTCAGTCTTAACGTCCATCTTGTTAATCTGGAACTTGGATCCATTAAGCTCAATAACCATTTAAGTGTGGCATGATTTGTAATAACTGTAAATTCTCTTCCTGTTAAGAAACATCTGTTATGTGTTATACTAAAAACCAAGCACAAAGATCCTTTTCAATAGTAGGATAATTACAATCTGCTTTGTTTAATTGTTTGGAAGCAAATGAGATTGGACGTTTATGACCATCAACCTCTTGAGACAAGATTGCACCTATGGCAAAATTGGATGCATCTGTTGAAAGAATAAAAGGTTTACTGAAATCTGGATAGGCAAACACTGGGGCTGTAGTTAAAGCAGTTTTAAGTTCTTCCATTGCCTTTTTGCACTCTGTTCTCCATTTAAATGTGGCCCCTTTCTTCAGTAGCTGTTGCACTGGATGTGCTATATTCACATAACCGACTATAAATCATCTGTAGAAATTTGCCAATCCCAAGAATGATTGTAGTTCTTTCAAATTTTGTGGTTCAGGAAAATTCTTTGCATCTTCAATTTATTTTGGATCAGGTCGAATGCCTTCACTGGTTATAACATGACCAAGATAGTTAACTTTACTTTATGCAAAATGACATTTATCTATTGATAAAGACAGGTTTGTGCTTTTTATACACTCAGAAATAGCTTGTAGTCTCTCAATATGCTGTTTCATGTTTCCACAGAAAAATATTACATCATCAAGGTAAACAAGTGCTTGTATTGGGGTGAGTCCTTGTAAAACTGAATCCATCAGGCGTTGAAATGTAGCTGGAGTGTTACGAAGTCCAAACAGCATATGGAGGCAGTTGTATACTTCTGTTGCTGTTACAAATGAAGTTTTTGCTTGATCATTAGGATGCACTGTCAACTGGTAGTAACCACTTGTTAAATCACATACGGGAAAAATTCGACACCTGCCCAAGTAATCCAAGGTTTCCACTAAATTTGGTAAGGGGTAAATGTTGGGTATGGTAACAGCATTCAAAGATCTGTAATTAACTCAAAAACAAAACTGTGATTCTCCAGAAATTGATTTCTTCTTTACAATTACAACAGGCGAACACCACACTGGGTCTAAAGGATGTCTTGGTTTTTATAATTCCGGCTTCTAACTGTTCTTTAACCATGTCTTTTACCAACTCTCTTTGACTAAATGGTATTCGGTAAGGTTTCTGTGTGACTGAGGCTGCATTGCCTGTATGATTACGGTGCTGAACTAAATGGGTGACAGGTAAATTTGCGCGTTCTCAGAATAAATCTGCATTCTCCAGCACAACAGGTGCTAAAATCTTTTGTTCATCAGCTGTCAAATGTTCTATCTTCTTCCAAATCTTGCCCTTCAGTTCATTATTAGCTACATCTCGTCATTGTAATTTTGCGGTGCTGTTAGAAAAATCTGTTTTTATAACTGCAGCATTTGTTACCTCATCTGCAATCTGTATTACGTCACTGTTACTTACACTCGACCCTTCAGCCACTTTTGTTCCTTGTGGCAAAACAACATCCTCATTGCTCATATTCGGTATTGTAACCGGAACTTTTGCGACATTGTGTCTCACCATAGTAGCACCACCTACGCATTTAGCAACATAACAATGCATTGTATCTAGTAACTCACTTTTCTTGGCTCACTCAATTAATAACAAAGTTCCTTCCTTGCATCGGCGAGACTTAACTTCAACATTTATTGTCTTTCTTGCTCCCTTGGGAATTTGCTGAGGCTGATCAATTTGAACATAAACTCCGATGGTTTGAACTGATGCATTGTTTGGGCAGTCCACTCCTATGATATCAGTATTGCTGCTCCTTTGAGTTCGATCTGAAGAACAAATTCCTAGGCTGTAGTTGCTACGGCCTACTGTGATCATTCTTTGTGTGACAAATATCTCTGCCTCATTAGCGGGCAAGAAATCAAATCCAAGTACACCGTCGTAATGCATTCAATTATTTGAAACTACTTGCACCCTTGCTGTGTATTTATCTCTATCTTTATTTTCACTTTCATCTTTGTGTGGGCCAAGAATTAATTCTACATCAACTTTTCCATAGTTACATGGCTTTCCTCCATTTGACCTTCACACTTTTAATAGTGGCTGTTGCAATTTATCCCATTTATCTTTTCAAGACCACATCAATTAGGTCTGTGCTCCAGTGTCAATAAGTAGTTTGACATTTCTCCCAAGGTATACAGCACCTATCACAAAGTCATTTTCGGTCTGATTTTCGCTGTAACTACCAGGAATCACTGATTATGGCAAGGGGCAGACAAAGTGGTGGCCTGTACGTCCATATACTCATTTAAAGATCTGGCAGATTGTCTGTTGTTTGCATTACCTTCATTCTTGTTGCAACAATCTCTCGAAACATGACCCTGCATCCCGCAATGATAGCAGATTTGAGTCCCTTCACAATCCTTATGCTTGTGACCCAGATTATTGCATCTGTAACAATGAACTGTTGTGTTGAAATCTCTGCATTCTTCTTTCTGCATCTTGTTTGGGCATCTTAGTGCTTCAACGAAAACAACAGCTGATTCTACTACTTCCTGAAACATTCTACATCCTGCGAATGTAACAGCTTTGCTTACATCCTCTCCATGCAACCCATGAGTGAATGTGTCCAAGGCTCCCTGGTTGGCTTCGAACAACTGAATGCGATCTTTATTTTCATCTTCTACTAACTCGTACATTTGACAATTGATATTTTGAATTATGTCAGCAAACTGCTCGATAGAGTCATCTGGTCACATTCGCATACTGCAAATCTGCTCTCTGTAAAATTTGATTGCGTTTTATGTTTAAATCTCTGAACAACAATCGTTCTAAAGTCATTGTAATCTTCTGTTTTTATGCAAGTAGGCTCCACGATAATGACATCTAGTGCTGCTCCCTGAATTCTTAATTTGGCAACCACTAGCTTATCGGAATCTGTCCCCAATCCTAACAGGGTGGCACCTTCAAGTTTACGAAAAAGCAGTTTCACATCATCTTCAGGTTTCCCACTAAACTCTGGTACTGATGGCAATAATGAAAAATTCTTTATTGTAGTTGTACCTGTACTGAATGAACTACCATTTACCAAGTCTTTTGGGATGTTACTCTCACCTATTTCTGCTTTTAACTGTTGAATCTCTTATTGCAGTTCATTAATAACAGTTGGTAGATATGACTGGGTAGCGACCTTTTGTCTAATTTAACACCAATGAGTCACTCAAATGTGAAATAAAAATCCATCACTGCCTTTTGTATTCTAGCCAGACTGGAGTAGGCCAACCTGAATTCCAGCTTTGGATGTCCCTGAGTAGTCAAAAGATATTCAGGCTGCTGGTGTTTGAAGTTCATGTTGTGCTTCAGAACTGTAGATTTTCAATAATAATCCCCATGCTGACACCACAACTGTAAGGGGGTTGTGTATTGTTGCCCCAGATGGTGATTAGATGAATATTTTGTCAGGATTTGTAAGCTGTGGGTCTTTGAGGTGCGGCGACAATACGCAAACACCGAGAAGTAAGATTAAACAGTCTTATTAATAAGGGTAGATTATAAAACACACACACCCTGCATAACCATCATCACTGTGTCTGATATCCTAACAGCGGTTAATTACGGCCATATTCCAAGGGTCCATGTTGACTAAGAAAAGAAACATATTCGCGCCCGAGGACACGCCAGTTAATACTGTGGACTGCAGCCAGTAGTGTACTCGCTGCCTTGCATTCCAGCCAGACGCTGTGTGTACTGACCAAGCAAATTGTCAGCATTCCAGATAGGCTAGCTGGCGAGCGCATGTTACATATTGTACGGCTGTGTACAACCTGTAGACCTTTACAGCATCAACTAAATTCTAATGGGCCCCTTTAAAAAGGTTTTGAGGAGACATCACTTTGTACTGTGTTATCATATTCTGTTGCTAACCATTTATTGTATTTTTTGTTGTAAGTATTAAAAACTCTCTGGTTGGAGGTCAGGTGCAATCAGTGCTGATTTGGTGTCCTTTACAGATGAACCTCACATTGCAGCAGCAAGTAAAATCAGAGCATATAACTCCTGCTTTCTTGACTAAATTGTTCCCGTACCAAGCTGTAGGGTTTTGGGTAATCTTCTAGGGTAGAGAGCTAGTACAGATTGTGTCTTTCTGGGATTTTTCTCCAGTTTCAGAGTACTGTCATAGAAAACTGTATTTCTGATCTATTTTTAACAGCAGTTATCATTATAGCACCCTTATCTATATGATGATATTTTGTGTGAATGTGTATTAGGGATACTGTGTTGTAATCTAATAGTAGGCACAAGGTTCTCACCCAAATCTGTTTTTGTGTTACGGTGAAAACCTATGCTCAGTATAGTATGGAGTCGGTGGACTTGGTCAATATTCATTCAGCTGAAGAGGTAGTGGAAAGCAGAGGCATGTAAACCACAATCTCAAGATCCCTAAAATGAAATTCTGCTGCAATTGTGAATTCCAGCTGCAGAACAGAGGTGGCCACTCAGGTTGTAGCATAAATCACAAAGCAAAAAGGGATGACTACTTGTGGGGAAGCAAGATGCATTAGGCAAGATATGGCTTTTGTGAGCACTCAAATTATGAATTAGCAGAGAAACAGGAAGGTAGAGTGAAGCAATTAGAACCACGGTAGGCAAGAATAGGCAAGAATCATTAGGTGACACGGTAGGCTTACTTTTAGACTGAGTGATGAATTAGTCATTAGAGCAAGAAAATAATTATACAAGAACAGCTGACCGTGCACAGGAACAGGTCTCAATAGAGATAGATACTTAGGCAGAGTCTAAGCAAGATCAAGTCCCACAATGTGTGAATGAGGAAATCGAGACTGCTGTTAGTAATCTGATGATAAAGTTCCCATTGAAAGTGGGCTAAATAATGAATTACATGAGATTAGGGAACAAACAGAGTCAATTTTTTCTCAGTGGGGATGTAAAATAGTTGAAACAGTCAGAATTGCCAGAGCTGTCATTTGTATTCACATAATTGGTGTGAAAAGGTGTCTAATTTGATTACGGACACAAGACAGGAATTAACAGTCACTGAATGTGGAATAGTAGTTGGAATTAGGTGTATGAGACATTCAATTTCATAAATCATTAGAGAATTCAATATTCTGAGATCCACAATATTAAGAGTGTGCTGAGAATATAAAATTTCAGGCATTACCTCTCACCTCGGAAAATACAGTGGCCGACAATCTTCACTTAATGACTGAGAACAGCAGAATTTGTGCAGAGATGCAAATAGACAATTATGTCACATGAAATAATCACAGAAATCAATGTGGGATATACAATTATTTCTGTTGGGACAGTGCTGTGAAATTTGGCATTAATGGACTGTGGCAGCCGACTACCAATATGAGTGCCTATGCTAACAGCACAACATTGCCTGCAGCACCTCTCTTGGGCTTGTGAACAAGACACTTTGCAAGGTGGTGGTGGTTCCATAATGGTGTTTACTGTGTTTACATGGAATGGACTGCATTCTCTAGTCCAACTGAACCAACAAGTGACAGGAAATGGTTGTGTTCAGCTACTTGTAGACCATTTGCAGTCAATCATGAACTTCATGTCCCTAAACAACAGTAGACTTTTTTTGGATGACAGTACCCCATGTCACTGAGTCACAATTATTTGCAGTTGGTTTGAAGAACATTCAGAACAATTTGAGTGAATAATCTGACCACCAAGAGTGTCTGACATGAATCCTATCAAGCATTTGTGGTACATAATCAAGAGACTAATTCATGTACAAGGTCCTGCACTGGCAACACTTTTGCATTTATGAATGGTTATACAGTTAGTACCTTTCAATATTTCTGTAGAGGACTTACTATGACATGTCATGTTGAGATGGTGCACTACTCCTTGCGGTCAGTCAGCCACTTCCATCTGCTATATTGTTTCAGCTCTGTCTACCACTTTCTTCCTGTGTTGTCCATTTTTTACTGCTGGCAGCATGCTTCGTCCCATGCTTCAGTGTAGGTAGACCCATATTTTTCCAAGCTTGTTACCTATGTTTTAGGTTCTGTTTTATCTTACTGTTCTGAGTCTTTTCTTGACACCCGTCTCAATCTGTTACTGAGCGGGCACTGAAGACCTTGCTGTGGTGCACCCATACAACCCTCTCCATCCATTATCCAAGCAAAAGCGGGTTCAACACAGTATTAGGTGGTATCACATGACTTTTGACTTCTCAGCGTATGAGGATTTTCAAAAGGCATTTCTTGCATAATCAGGGTTCAGTGGTGTACAGGTAATACTATGGAAGAAAGTTCTTATTCAGAGCATATACTTTTCAAATTGGAAGCTTGTGCCAATATTTTGAAAAGTAACTTAATATGGCATGCTACTATGATTGAGGATGTTCCAGTAACTATTGTTCTAGACGCAGGAGCATTTGTCACTGTCATTTCAAGAAGCTCTTTCAGTAAATTGTCCACAAAAACCAAGTTTCATGGCACTTCTGTCCAGAACTGCAAGATTATTGAAGGCACTTGCATGTGATCCAGAAATGTTAGAATGATGGAGATGTCAGTAAAACTAGAAAATGTAGCAATACTATGCACCCTTCTAGTAGCTGAAGACTTGATTGTTGACTGTGTTCTGAGCCTTTATTTTATCTGTGAGGACACAATATTGACTTCTCTACTGGTAAGGTTTTCTTCCTCACTGGGAGTGAAAGAGCTAAAGTGGAGCTGCTGTGGAAGGATGGTAGCCACTGAATGTAGTGTCTAAGCTTTCAGATCAAATTCTGTTGTTGAGGAACAACAGAGGATAAGAGCATTTGTAATCCTGTTGAACAAAGAAGTTGAAGTCACATTACATGTATAACAGCAAGGAAAGACAGCAGTAGCATGGAATCAGTGTGGGGATACAAATGAAGAAAAACCTGGAATAATGCAAGGATATACATATGACCTTCTACAACAGTTTCTATCTTACAACATGGTCTCAGTGGAAATCAATAGATAATGAAATGGGAAGTATGCTTCAAGAACATAAGTGGTTCATAAGGACATATTCTTATGACGAGCTAATGCTACAGACTGACTACATGAAACTATTTGAAGAGATAGTGAATCATCTGTCTCATTTGTCAACACACTACACAACAGCAGAGCTAATGTTTCAATGAGGGAAAAGAAGGAGTGGATGGACCAGATCCCACAGGTTGCCACGTCAGAGATTAGTTGGAGAAAAGGTTCAGGAAACTTTGAACTGTTTGAGAGACAAAGAATTCAGAAGAAAGTGGTAAAAATAGTAAGGTATCTAGTGGTAAAGGAAATATTATTAAGAAGCCAACCACCTTTTGAACAAAAGTAACAAAATGTGGCAGCCACTGTATATGGAACATTTTTTCCATTCTCAGAATTTCAAATCCTGGTGCATATTTATTAGTCATAATTAATTAAAGGATTTTACCCTCTTCAAGATTTATGGAAATGTTATTTGTAGTGGAATTAGTGTGCATCATTGTAGGAACACATTATCAATTGGAATGTCTGAGCAGCATATTGCATTAATGTAATGAATAAAATAAGATTTTTTTTTAATTTTACAACATGACATTTTTAATTTAGGCTTAAGGTATATATTTGGTTTTGTGACTATATGACATGGGTTTATGTATTGTTGTCTGTAGCAGGTAAGTATTACCCTGTGAAATATGCAGATGCTCATGAATAATTCTTGAATTATATTTAGTCATATCCTGAGAATACATACAGTCATTTTTCATAGTAATAAGGTCTGTTTAAAAATGTTGAATACTATTACAACATAGTGTAAGACAAATTTCTCTGTCTATGTAGAGTGAATTGCCTGGCATAGTGTTCATCAAACCACCTTCAAGGTATTTCTTTAGTGTTTCACTATCAAACAGCAGTCAGGAAAAATGAACATTTGAGTCTTTCCATACAGTCTCTGTTCCCTCTTATTTTACTGTGATGATTTTTTCTCCCTATATAGGTGGGTGCCAACAAAATATTTTCACACTCTGAGGAGAAAGTTGGTGATTGAAATTCCATGAGAACTTCCTATTGTGACAAAAAATGCCTTTATTTTAATGACTGCCTTTCTAACTCATGTATCATATAGCATGGCACTCTATCCCCTATTTTGTGATAATCCAAAATGAGTTCCCCTTCTTTGAACTTTTTCGATGTCCTCCATCAGTTGGATCTGCTGTAGAACCCTCACCGCTGCTGCTCCAGTACTCAAGGAGTGACTGGAAGTGTGCAGTGTAAGCAGTCTCTGTAGTTCATCTGTTGCATATTTTAAGTGTTCTGCCAATAAATTACAGTCTTTGGTTTACTTTCCCCACAACATTATCTATGTGATCATTCCAATTTAAACTATGTGTAGTTGTAATCACTAAGTACATAGTTGAATTGACAACCTTTAGATTTGTGTGATTTATCCTGTAAACAAAGTATAGCTGAATCTGTTTAGTACTCATGTGGATGATTTCATACTTTTCGCTATTTGGAGTCGGTTGGCACTCTTCGCACCATACAGAAATCATGTTGAAACCATTTTGCATTTTGTTTTGATCAACTGATAAATATAGAAGGCATTAAATGGCACCATAACCTGCAAACAATCTAAGAGGGCTTCTCAGATCATCTCCTAAATTGTCTATGGAGATCAGAAAGAGCAGAGGGCATACAACATTTCTTTGGGAATGTTACATATTAATTCTATTGTACTTGATGACTTTCCTTTGATTACAGTCAACTATGACCTTACTGAAAGGAAATCATGAATCCATTAACACAACTAGACAATTCAATATAGGCAAGCAATTTGATTAGGACTCACTTGTGAGAAATGATGTCAAAAGCCTTATGAAAATATAAAAAAATAAACCAGATTAATGAATGTAACAAGTGGCTCTAATGTGAAGTATGTTTCAATGATGACAGTAATTATAATTTCTAAGTATTTCCCAGCAATTTATTGTCATGTCGTAGAATCAGGTGTACTGCCGGTGGTCTGCATGTTCCCAACACCACATTTCAATGTCATAACTCAGCATCTTCATCAGGTGTTCCCTGAGACTGGTTGACGAGCTGACCTTGTCCCATAATTATGCCTGGGTGGAGTGTGGTGCTCCCTATGTCGTCCGTACCCACTGTGGACATTTCTGGCGGTGGTATCAGTCTCTAGGCACTCCATTTTCGGTCTGTGCCCATTGCGGCTTTCTCTCCAAGGAGCTTGCTGCCACTTGGTATCATGTATGCCATTCTGTTCTGTTACTTATGCCATTGGACATCTCTAGTTCATTACTGTAGGAGGGAGCTTTCTTCCGTTGTTTCTGTAGTAGTTCCAGAGCAGGATTCCACGCAGTACTAAGCTGATATCCTGTTTCCCGGTTGATCGAGTTCTCCACCATCTTGATTTCAATCGATTCATTAATGACACTAGCCCAGAAGTGGGGGTTCTGAGCCAGGATCCTGGTTGTGTCATAATCCATGGTGTGCGTGAGGTCCAGGCAATGTTCTGCTATTGCAGATGTAGTTACCTGTCATAGCCTGGTGTGTCTCTGGTGTTCTTTACATATTATTTCAACTGTTCTGGTAGTCTGGCCGATGTAACACATCCCACTTTCACAGGGTGTATGGTAGACACCAGCTTTCCTTAACCCCAAATCATCCTTGACAGGGTCCTCTTGACGAGAGGATGGCGCTCAAGAGTTTGCAGGAAGATAATGTCTTGATGGTGCCTATATCTGCCAAGGTCAGCAGAATCTCGATGAAACTAAATATCAAGAGTGTGTTCTGCCCACCTGGCAGGATAAGGACGCTCCTTGGAACTGTCAAGAATGATTTGGGGTTAAGGAAAACCGGTGTCTACCATACACCCTGTGAATATGGGATATCTTACATTGGTCAGACTACCAGAACAGTTTAACTAAGATGTAAAGAACAACAGAGACACACGAGGCTACGACAAGTAATTAAATATGCAATAGCAGAACACTGCCTGGAACTTGAGCACACCACGGATTATGAGAAAACCAGGATCCTGCCTCAGACCTCCAACTTCTGGGCTAGTGGCGTTAATAAATTGATTTAAGTCAAGATGGCGGAGAACTTGATCAACTGGGAAGCAGGATATTACCTTAGTACTGCGTGGAATCCTTCTTTGAAACTACTACAGAAACAACGGAAGAAAGTTCCCTCCTACAGAAATGGACTACAGACATCCAAGGGCATAATTAACAGAACAGAGCAGCATACACGATACCAGGCGGCAGCAATCTCTTTGGAGAGAAACACGTGTGGTCACAGACAGCATAAAGAACTTCAACAGAGGCATGATAGTGATAGTATCATGCCTATTGGGTGCGCACAAAATAGGGAACGCCTCGGGATGTCCGCTACTTCACAAGAGAGCCACAATGGGTGCGGACTGAAGATGGAGCACCTAGAGACTGATACCACCACCAGAAATGGCCACAGTGGGCGGGGGTGGCATAGGGAGTGCCACACACCACCCAGGCATAAATATGGGACAAGGTCAGCTCGTCAACCAGTCTCAGGGAACACCTGATGAAGACGCTGAGTTACAACATCGAAATAACGTGTTAGGAAGATGCATTCCACCAGCAGTACACCCGATTCTACGAGATGACATGATAATCATTCATTTAGAAGTTGGTCTAGCTTGTGACTAAAGCTGCACCAACATTCGTAGAGGTGGGATATGTTGTTGAATTTGGTGGGATGTCTTCTACACTCTTAAGTTTCATCCTTCTTCAGAGATGCATGCTTCATTTCTGAATATTGACATTTTGTGTTTGGCATAATATATTTTTCATTGTCTAAGATTAAGCTACTTGCTCCACATAGCAGCTTTATTAAATGAATTCATGAAAATATGAGGTGGTGCTTTTCAATTACTGTAGTTGTCATAATTTATGGAACTTTTATGAGAGGGGTTTATATAAATATGTGGAACAATATACATGAAGAGAAAATGTAGTTGATTTTTTGACAATAAAATGGGCATAGAATCATGAACATATGTGAGTACAGTGTTTTGAAGAAGGGAACACATTCAGTGCACACAAAGTGTATCAAATGACAGATGATCACCCACGAATGTGGTATGACAATTGGCCCATAAAGTCTGTAGCGTTACCACTGAAGCTAAGCTAATGTGTATAAGGATCCTGTTTTATTTGAAGGATTTGTGAAATGTACCACAGACATTCTGTGACTGTACTGTATTGGCATTAACCAGTTTGCCAGTGAAACTAGGGTTTCAAGTGATGGTCTAATGATAGTCTAAGAAACATTTATCATTGCATAATAATGAACCTTGTAATTAAACTTCTCCAAAATACAACAAATTCAGCACAGTTGATAATTTAAAATTATTGGTCAATATGGTGTCAGGTGAAACCTCCTCATGTAAAGATGTCTCAGTTACTATAAAATGTGATAGTGATGTATGTAAGGTTTGTTTAAAAAAAATTATGCATGTTACCCTGTGTATTGAGCGCAAGTCATGGTACCACAATAAATGTGTAAAAGTGAATCTAAAGTATATAATAGTTGATCATGACTGGATATGCCATCAGTGCTTTTGGAGTGCCTTGAGAAACCAAATATTTAGCACACTAAAATCAAAAGAAACAATAATAATGGTTCTTACATGCAATTTAGTGATTATAACCATGTAATACCATGAACTCCACAAGAAATATCAAGTACTGGAAATAAAATACCAAGGATTGTAGTAAAATCATCAAGTAGCACAAGATGTTGCAATGTTATGAGTAACCTAAAAAGTAAAAATTCAGCAGGCATAGATGAAGTACCTGTGTGCTTACTGAAGGACTGCATAGACAACATTAAAGACCCTTTAGTGAACACCATCAATGAATTCTTCTCCACAAGTAGCTTCCCAGACATACTAAAACATGCAAAAATCCTACCTATACATAAGAAAGGTGACCCAGAAATTATAGAAAATTGCAGACAAGTCACGTTACTCTCATCCTTTTCAAAAGTCATAGAGACCATAGTGAAAAACAGGTGCATGGGCACTGTACAAATTTCAATCTTCTGAGTAAAGAGCAATTGGGTTTCTGGGCTGGCAAAAGCACAAATTCAGCTGTTGCTAATTTCTAAAATGTTGTCCTTATAGCAATAGACAAAGAAGACCACATAACAGTGATCTTATTTGATATGACCAAAGCTTTTGACACAGTAGACCACACAATTTTGCTAAACAAACTAAATGCACTTGGTTTATGAGGAGTAACAAACATGTGGTTTCATTCATACCCGCAAACATCCAACCGGTGGAGGTCACTCAAACTAACTCCAGTCATACCTTTTCATACCTTCCAGACCCAGAATACATCATTATAGGAATTCCCCAAGGAAGTGTGTGGGCCCAATCCTCTTTTTAATATACATCAATGATTTTCCACAAACTGTCAAACATGGTGAATCAGTACTGTTTGCTGATGATGGACAGTAACATCTTAATCAAAGCTGAGTCGCCAAGTGTACTCAATAGAAAAGCTCAGGAAACACTTAAGCATGTATGCCAGTGGATAGACGCTAACAAATTAACCCTAAAGGTAAAAAGAAGACCAACAGTTTATTTTACACTTAAACAGAAAACTGAACAGTACCACACTAGAAGTTAATGACGAGCACATAGAATGTGTACCAACAACAAAATTTTTAGGCATGCATGTCGACTCTCAACTAAATTGGACCGAGCACACTGTGGCACTCTCTGCCCCCAGTAGCTGAGTGGTCAGCATGACAGAATGTCAGTCCTAAGGGCACAGGTTCGATTCCCGGCTGGACCTGAGATTTTCTCCACTGGGTGTTGTGTTGTCCCAATCATCATCATTTCATCCCCATTGACGTGCAAGTCACTGAAGTGGTGTCAAATCAAAAGACTTGCACCCAGAAAACAGTCTACCACATGGGAGGCCCTAGTCACATGACTGCGGTACTTGGAAAATGAATAGCATCAGCATGCTAAGCACTTGGGATAATAAATCAAATCTGTAATAGCTCGAGCACTAGAACTGCATTTTTTGCGTATGTCCACTCTATAAATAGTTATGGCATATCCTTCTGGGGAGCAAATGAGCAGAACAGACAATATTTAAGTTGCAAAAAATGGGCTGTACAAATCATAACAAAAAGTAACAATAGATCCCATTGCACAGAATTATTCAAATCTTTGGGTATATTGACAGTTCTTTGTGAATATCATTTTGCAGACAGTGATTTACATAAAAAAGCATTGACCAATTTCTGATAAACTGTTCCATACATGCACATGAAACAAGACACAGGCAACACTTTCACCTCTATAGGAAAAACAAATCAAAAATCAAAATAGCATGTTAAACAATGGAATGAAATTCTACAAAAATCTTCCATGAGAAATCAAAGACATAAGCGAAATAGTTACCTTCAGGAAATTGCTAAAAAAAGTATCTCTTGGAAAAGTGATTTTATACTGTCAAGAATTACTTGGAATGATGTAAATATACAGCTATATGTAAAAATTATCAACTGTATTATTAACTGATTTAATAATGCATCTTTATGTTACAATATTCATGAATTCTGATTGTGATAATTATAATTTTCTTTACCTATTGTATTTACTCATTTGACAACATTCATACAATCCTGATTGTCTATGGATGGATGGATAAATAAACAAAAACAAATTACTCTGCACAAATTATCATTGATAAACTAATGAATTTCCTTAAAGTTATTCATATCAATAAAGTTTTGCTCTTTTATGTTCAACTATGTTGTATATTCACATGCCATCAGTGCTGACATGGCATAGTGTGGGTCAGATCACCATCATTCTACCATTCCTGGGATCCACCTTATTTCCTGTCTGTCCCACATCATCGATGAAATCAAGAAGGGCTTCACTGTCTCACACACTAAATTCATCACCACCTTCCCTTCAGTTTTCTTAGGGACATCATATTGATGTACTACATCTACATCTACATCTACATCAACATCTACATGACTACTCTGCAATTCACATTTAAGTGCTTGGCAGAGGGTTCATCGAACCACAATCATACTATCTCTCTACCATTCCACTCCCTAACAGCGCGCGGGAGAAACAAACACCTAAACCTTTCTGTTCGAGCTCTGATTTCTCGTATTTTATTTTGATGATCATTCCTACCTATGTAGGTTGGGCTCAACAAAATATTTTCGCATTCGGAAGAGAAAGTTGTTGACTGAAATTTTGTAAAAAGATCTCGCCGCAGCAAAAAACGTCTTTGCTGTAATGGCTTCCATCCCAATTCGCGTATCATATCTGCCACACTCTCTCCCCTATTACGTGATAATACAAAACAAGCTGCCATTTTTGACCCCCTTTCGATGTCCTGTGTCTATCCCACCTCGTAAGGATCCCACACTGCGCAGCAATATTCTAACAGAGGACGAACGAGTGTACTGTAAGCTGTCTCTTTAGTGGACTTGTTGCATCTTCTAAGTGTCCTGCCAATGAAACGCAACCTTTGGCTCGCCTTCCACACATTATTATCTATGTGGTCTTTCCAACTGAAGTTGTTCGTAATTTTAACACCCAGGTACTTAGTTGAATTGGCAGCCTTGAGAATTGTACTATTTATCGAGTAATCGAATTCCAACGAATTTCTTTTGGAACTCATGTGGATCATCTCACACTTTTCGTTATTTAGCATCAACTGCTACCTGCCACATCATACAGCAATCTTTTCTAAATCGCTTTGCAGCTGATACTGGTATTCGGATGACCTTACTAGACAGTAAATTACAGCATCATCTGCGAACAACCTAAGAGAACTGCTCAGATTGTCACCCAGGTCATTTATATAGATCAGGAACAGCAGAGGTTCCAGGATGCTTCCCTGGGGAACACCTGATATCACTTCAGTTTTACTTGATGATTTGCCGTCTATTACTACGAACTGTGACCTTCCTGACAGGAAATCACGAATCCAGTCACACAACTGAAATGATACCCCATAGGCCTGCAGCTTGATTAGAAGTCGCTTGTGAGGACGGTGTCAAAAGTTTTCCGGAAATCTAGAAATACAGAATCAACTTGAGTTCCCCTGTCGATAGCAGCCATTACTTCGTGCGAATAAAGAGCTAGCTGTGTTGCACAAGAGCGATGTTTTCTGAAACCATGCTGATTACGTATCAATAGATCGTTTCCTTCAAGGTGATTCATAATGTTTGAATACAGTATATGCTCCAAAACCCTACTGCAAACCAACGTCAATGATATAGGTCTGTAGTTACATGGATTACTCCTACTACCCTTCTTAATCACTGGTGCGACCTGCGCAATTTTCCAATCTGTAGGTACAGATCTATTGGTGAGTGAGCAGTTGTATATGAGTGCTAAGTAGGTAGCTATTGTATCAGCGTAATCTGAAAGGAACCTAATCGGAATACAATCTGGACCTGAAGACTTGTCCGTATCAAATGATTTGAGTTGCTTCGCAACCCCTAAGGTATCTACTCCTAAGAAACTCATGCTAGCAGCTGTTCGTGTTTCAAATTCTGGAATATTCCATTCGTCTTTCCTGGTGAAGGAATTTCGGAAAACTGTGTTCAATAACTCCGCTTTAGCGGCACAGTCGTCGGTAACAGTATCATCGGCACTGCGCAGCGAAGGTATTGACTGCGTCTTGCAGCTTGTGTACTTTACATACGACCAGAATTTCTTCGAATTTTCTACCAAATTTCGAGACAATGTTTCGTTGTGGAACCTATTAAAGGCATCTCACATTGAAGTCCGTGCCAAATTTGGCGCGTCTGTAAATTTTAGCCAGTCTTCGGGATTTCGCGTTCTTCTGAACTTCGCATGCTTTTTCCGTTGCCTCTGCAACAGCGTTCGGACCTGTTTTGTGTACCGCGGGGGATCCGTTCCATCTCTTACCAATTTATGAGGTATGAATCTCTCAATTGCTGTTGCTACTATATCATTGAATTTGAGCCACATCTTGTCTACATTTGCATAGTCAGTTCGGAAGGAATGGAGATTGTCTATTAGGAAGGCTTCTAGTGACACTTTATCTGCTTTTTTAAATTAAATTATGTTGCGTTTGTTTCTGGTGTATTTGGAAGAAACGGTATTGAGCCTAGCTACAATGACCTTCTGATCACTAATCTGTGTGTCAATCATGATGCTCTCTATCAACTCTGGATTGTTTGTGGCTAAGAGGTCAAGTATGTTTTTGCAACCATTTACAATTCGCATGGGTTCATGGACTGCTTGAAATAATTTTCGGAGAAAGCATTTAGGACAATCTCGGAAGATGTTTTCTGCCTACCACCAGTTTTGAACAAGTATTTTTGCCAACATATCGAGGGAAGGTTGAAGTCCCCATGAACTATAACCGTATGAGTGGGGTATTTATTTGTTACGAGACTCAAATTTTCTCTGAACTGTTCCGCAACAGTATCATTGGAGTCTGGGGGTCAGTAGAAGGAGCCAATTATTAAGTTAGTTCAGCTGTTAAGTATAACCTCCACCCATACCAATTCACACAGAGTATCTACTTCTACTTCACTTCAAGATAAACCACTACTGACAGACACAAACACTCCACCACCAATTCTGCCTAATCTATCTTTCCTGAACACCACCTGAGACTTTGTAAAAATTTCTGCAAGACTTATTTTAGGCTTTAGCCAGCTTTCTGTACCTATAACAATTTCAGCTTCTGTGCTTTCTATTAGCGCTTGAAGCTCAGGGACTTTCCCAGCACAACTACAACAATTTACAACTACAATTCCGACTGTTCCTTGATCCAAGCACGTCCTGTATTTGCCATGCACCCTTTCAGACTGCAGCCCACCCCATACTTTCCTGAGGCCTTCTATCCTAAATCTGATTAATATTGTTTGCATTTTCATTGAAATATTTGTGTGGTACCTAAACCTTGATTCAAGAAACACTTGCAAAATGTACATATTGAATAGCTTTATGGAACCTAGATTATAAGTATTTGGACATCAAAGCATAGTAGGGTAGGGATGGGGATGACCAAGTACTGGCTCTACTCTAGGAGCAGACAGGTACCTGGTGTGAAGAGGGTTTGGTAGTTAGGCACATTTAGGATGTAGACAAATGATTGGGCGGGGGGTTGGAGGGGAGAAGTGTGCAAAAAGAGAGAAGTAAAAACATGAAAAGGAAAATACATGGGTGCATTGGTGGAAGAGAAAACTGTGTAGTGCTCAAGTGGGAACAGGGAAAGAGACAGGTGGGTGAAGGACTGTGACTGATGAAGGTTGAGTCCAGGGGGTATAGGAGTGTAGAATGTATCTGCAGGGAGAGATACTACATTTTCATTTCAGAAAAACTGGTGTTGGTAGTAAGGAAGCAGATTGCACAGACTGTGAAGTAGTTACGGAAGTAGTGTTGTCAATATGATTATGCAAACACTTTATTATGAACCAAGACTGATCTAACTTTGCTCACAGTTACCCCTAGTTTCCCATCTCATAACTGGCCCAAATGGGGAAGCTTTTAGCAAATCTAATCCCCTGTAGCACTAACTGCTAATGAGTAGAAGCAAAATTACTAATTGCCTAAACTTTGACAAGCTACCAATAATGAATAGTGTCTAATTATAACTCAGGTGAGAGGTAGGAAAAGTCATTATTGAGATATGCTGATACTACTCCATGCTCCCACACACCATTAATTTCCATTAATTTATCAGGAGTTTCTTGACACCCTGTTATGCATTGCACCTGAAATTTTCTGGGAATTTTTTTTCCAAGTTTGAGTAATCACCCTGATGATCATTTACATGAATATATGAACATTTAAAAGAATTTAGAACAGATATTCTGCCAGTGTATTTAATGTTCTGTAACTTCAATCAGTTTTGATGGGATGTTTCCAGAATAGCATACAATTTAATCCTAGCAGTCATTAACAAATAATTTATTAGAAATATTAATACCTTAACCGTCCATCCATGGGTAATGTTGACAGGTGCACATAGCTCTCTCCGGACAATTTTACAGGGCCCATTATTATGGTGTCAGATCTGTTTTCTGCTCTGTTTGCACATCACAAATCATGATCTTTCTATCAGTTACTTTTCTCTTGCTCTGGAACATAATAGGCCGCTATATTCCCATAAAAATTTTTTCCTTTAATCTGAAACCTCATGGGCTGCTATTTTGACTTAAAATCTTTTTGAGACATTTGAGATCACTGTTTTCCTATCTATAATATTGGGATTCACGTTTTTAATGTTCTCTAGTCTCATAGATATATTTACACATATACCTTCAGGTGTAAGCAATTTTGTATTCATATTCCTGAGCTTTGCATAGAATTTTCCTTTAAGAAATGAATGACACAGAAAACTTAACAGTAATTTTACTCAGATATTATAATACTAAATGGAATATTCATTTTTTCTGATTATTTATGTTAAAGGTCACCTTAAAATCAACTCAAAAATAAGATTTGTCTTCTTGTTATATTTATATAATTCTATCCTTACAGCTATTCTAATTATTGAAATAAAGACCCACTATTTTCATAGATAAACAGGAAAATACACTTGTGGTTAGAGCGGTAACATTCTGCTCACCTAGGGGGAGGGACAGTGTGGTACAACTTTTTATAGTTTGTTAATTATGCTCATACTGTGTGCCAGAGATAGAAGTTCATATCGCCTTCCTACACACGTACAAAGTGCATAGAATTCTGAGACCTGATCCCATCCTTTCCTGCCATGGTTCTGGGGATAAAGGAATTTGCTGTTGATTGTTAATCAAGTTGTGAGACAGACAAAAAAAAATGGTAATTGTAATATTACCTGGAAGGAGTTGTAATCATACTAAACTGTCCAGATTGTGGATAATACTAACATTATTTAAAAAAAGCACTAGACAAGGGGATAAGATTATTGCATTTCCTCAGAAATAAAACTCAAGATAAAATCTTTATGTTGATGACTTCATTACCATTATCTTCACGCATGTTCTCAGGTATATGCAGTTTGTGGATTGGAGGGATCACTGGACAGTGGGTCAACAACAAGTACTTGAACTTTGCATCAAGCCCTGTTTGGCAAAATTTTCATTTAGCTTCTTAGTATACAATTAAATGTTTACTGGCCATTAGCCAATGATAATGCTAAATCTTGGACAAGTTTTCTCTAGTTTTCTTTCTTTTCTTTGTTACACTGGCCACCTTTGTCACACAATCAGCAGCTATTTTACCTTCACTGACACATTGTCTGTCCACCAGTAGATGCCCATTTTTATAGTGTCTCCACATAATTAGTCTGTTTATAGTTTTGAATCTGGTTGTAACTCCATAATTAACATATATTATGACATCCATCACACCAATCTGAAAGGCAGACATGCCAACAAATGCAGTTTTGGGAAGTGGTCCCAAATGCAACTACTGAGAGCTTTTTCTGGATTCTGCGTTTTGCCATGTAAACATTTTTGCAGGAATTTAGAATTTGAAAGACCTTCATATTTTGGCATTAGTTCTACCACAACAGTTTCTGGCTTGGGTTGTGCATGTGTAAGTTTTTGTCCTTTTGCTTCATGTCTATTGTACTGGCACAATTAAGTATGAATCCTAAAATCTTTTCACTGCGATATTACAACTCAAAAAGTTTTAATATGATTTCCAACAATCCACTTGTGGAGTTTACCATAAAATTTGTGAATGGAATTAAGATTGTTAGCTTTTGACACTTTGTCATGCCAAATCATTGAAATACACCTAAACCAGTCACAACAACAGGTTTACAACATAACTGCATGCCAAAAGCACAAGTAAACTGAAGTAAACTACTTGTATTGACAGAAGGGTCAATTGCAGTAAATTCCCACTGACAGTAGAATGTTGGCACTGTTTTTCATCTCACAGTAGCAACCTCTGTCCTCAATTATTTGTTAGATATGTTCCATTCTCTATCTCCCTCTACAGTTTTTACCCTCTACAGCTTCCTCTACCATGCAGAAATTATTCCCTGATATATTAACATATGTCCTATCATCCTGTCCCTTCTTGTTCCCAATGAGTCTTTTCTATATATCTTTTTCCTCACTAATTCTGCAGAGAACCTCATCATTTCTTTCCTTATCATTCTGCCTAATTTCCATTATTCATCTCTAGCTCTAAATCTCAAATGCTTCAGTTCTCTTCTGTTCTGGTTTTGCCATAGTCCATATTTCACTACCACACAATTCTGTGCTGCAAACATACATTCTGAGATATTTCCTCCTCAAATTAATGTTTATCTTCAGTATTAGTAGGCTTCTTGTGGGCTCCTAAGCACTTAAAATTCACTCATTGCATGTGCTTTAAAAAGGCATTTAAACACAAAAGTGATGAAGTTACATGTTGTACATAAAGTCCATATTTGGAGAATCAGGAAGTATCACAGAATTTTATTAAATAAAACAGAAAATTTTCATTTTTTGAAACCTCATGATGTCCAGGCCCTTTAAATTTATTAACAAAAATGGTACTTATATTCTGACAACTGCCTTCATTTCCATGACAAATGTTTCCTCTCATACAGCATACACAAGGCAAACACATTTATTCAGATGCAGGCTCTTTACAGGGATACATCACCTTTCTCACTTCTGCCTTCACTGGACATAATTACAGCACCACCTCAGCTCAAAAACAGATTTCCTAGGCCATCACATCCAGTTCTGGCACTACTGATCCCTCCAAAAACTTGTTAGGAATACACTTGTTGTCTCCCTAAAATCATATCTTGAAATGAGGTCCATTCTATTCGACATTTTGTCCATGATATGTAGAATAGCTTGTCATGTCCCTGCCAATAAGTGCAACATCCTTTTCAGACCTCATGCTCCTTCCACACCTATTTGCCTACTCTATGGTTCCTAGCCCTGTGACCGTCTCCACTGTAAGACTTAACCTATGCACCCTCCTACCGTCACTTATACCAACACTGTATCTGGCAAAACATATTCTATGAAAGGGAGAACTATTTGTGAAATGACACATCTCCTGTACCATATGTTACATAAACACTCTTCAGCTTTTTTACATTAGTACGACTACCACCAAGTCAACAGTTTGGATGAATGTTCATAGGCACAGTGTGTATGCTGGAAACACACAATATCCTGTTGCAGAACTTGCTCTGCAACATGGCAGTCTTAACCTCAGTGCCTGCTTCATCACACATCTCATCTTGATCCTTGCCACAGAAATATGTTTCTCAGAGCTCCACAGGTGGGAACTGGCATTACAAGTCATTGCTTCTTCATTTTTGTTAATTTCTTTGGTTTCAGTATTCATTTCCTCACTTCCTTTTAGTTTTGTGTACCTTTGTTTTCTGTCCCATCTATTCCCCCTCCAAGCTTGCCAACATTCCCTCTTCCCCCCTCCTGCCCCTTCCCCCCTCTTGCCTCTATCACTACCACATACTTACCTTTCTAAACTTATTAGCTTGTGCACAATGATCTGTCAGTCATACTTGTATTATATATTGCCATCTCTTCCACCTTTAAGCTCTCAAATTTTCAGATCACATGCAATGCAGTCCTCAACAATCCATCTTTCCATTGTATCCTATCCAGTATGTATCCCTTGACTGGGGGTTCCTCTTCCCATCTCTTCCCATTTCCTAATTGTGGCTAGTCCTTTCCATTCACACATCTTCCTTCCTGTTCAACCCTTCTGCAAGCAAAAGGAGTAACTGCCTCTGAAAACCTGCAGATTTCTGTGCATATATATATGTGAGGTCTCTTGTCACTGTGTGGTGAGTAGATTTTTTAACTATTGAATTACACTACATTTTCATGAATTAGTGATCTTCATTGACATTTTAAGTGATTTGCACTTGGAGTTCAGCCAAAGTTTTAGCCTGTGCATTACATAGGCTCATAAAGATTACTAAAGATGCAGATGAATTTGATAGTCAAAATTATCAGCATCATAATAATAAAAAAGTAATTAAATCTGGTTCTTCTGAAATGTATAAACTAATTTTTAATGGAGATGAATTTTTCGTTTACATTTCGTCACATTACAAATTCAGACAATTTTTGATGTAGAATACAACCTTGTACACCTAAGGATTTTTTTTTAACCTGACTGCAATTCTTCACGTCCATCGCATTGTAGCTCAGCAACTCTTATAATCTTCAAATTATTCATTCCTATCTCCCTTTTAAGTTACTTTAGTTCTGGTTGTAGCAGTGTTAAACACTCCTGGAAAGTACCAATTGATGTTCCGATATTGCGCCTCCCCCTTTCAAATTGGCACCCCATTCTCCCGCAACCGACAAAGACGAATGTGTGAACACACACACACACACACACACACACACACACACACACACACACACACACACACTCACACACACCTAGTTCCAAGCAGGAAACTACTCTACATTGGGACATTGATTTACCATAAGAGGAACTCATATTTAGTGTATAAAATGGAGGGAAATGCAGTGAAAACAAATTGCAGAAGTGTTCTGTTGTCTTCCACAGTTCTCAAGGCCATCCTCAACATGTGATTCATTTTAGCCCAGACACTGATTTACCTGTTGGTTCATTGGAGGTATTCCCCCCTACCATCCATTTCTGGCAGCATTCCGCAATCTGCCACCTGGAGATGTGGCATCTAGGAGTTTCATGTTCTGCAAAGGAAAAAAGTATTTTGCTTGCCAGCTCGCAAAATCAAACTTATGTAACTAATGTTTTGTTTGTTTGTGGGTACCTGTCTGTTGTTCTGGTACACATTGAAATGCCTGTACAATAGTACCACTGCACAAAAGTAGAGCGGCCAAAACAAAACAATGCATCAAATTTTAAAGGGAAATAGCATGCAGTAATTTATTTGTGCATTTGAAAGAGAACAACACTGCAACAGTCCATCCTGAGCGAGTGGAAGTGTACAGTAGAATGCATAAAACACAGTGATTTGCTGGTACAAATGCTTCCAGTATTGTGAACAAGTATGAATGACAAATAAGAGTTACAGCTCATCTATTTGTGGACAACTGGGAATCACTGGAGAATTCAAACCTTGGTGTATAGAGACCAGGTTTCCTTAATCAAGGCAGTAGCAGAAAAAGTAAAAATAAGTCATGGAACAATTTTCAAAATATTACACAAAACTGTGAATATGACAGCTTGCAGTCCACTGAGTCTTGCGACAGATCACACCCATTCAAAAATCTGTTGAACCAAGGCAGTAGCAGCTGTTGCAACTGTGTCAGGTCAATTCAGATGACTTCTTTAGGTGCCATTTCTTCATGGGTAAGAGCTGGTTTAGGGGTATCACCTTTGATTTGATTGGTAATCAAATGTTATCAGTCATAAGTTCAAACCATGCTACTGCTTAAACTTTGAACAAAAATTATCAGCAATGGTTACTTAAGACTTCTGGCATAAGAGTCACCCTGTACTGCCAATGGCCTTCTCAAAAGTTGCACAGGAGTCGCCGGAAGTTCAAGGCACTCTTTTGCCCATGGGGTGGGAAACTGCCCCAAAGAGGCCAAAGAATCAGCAATGATCAACAACATGACAATGCAGAAAGGAATGGAAACCATTGTGTTAAAGACACACAATGTGTGTCAACTGGATGTGTGGCCTGTAATTGAAAAAATTTCTTAATGATCTAAGGAGATTGCTAAGAGGAAGGTGACTAGAGAAAAAGACTGAATAACCAATGAAAGGATAATATGTGGCATGGAATATCAGAAGTTTTAACATGGTAGGGAAGCTAGAAAATGTAAAAAGGGAAATGGTAATGCTCAGTCAAGATATAGTGGGTGTTAATTAAGTGAAATGGAAAGAGAAAAAGTATTTCTGGTCAGACAAGCATAGGGTAATAACAAGAGAAGAATATTGTATAAGAGAAATAGGATTTATTATGAATAGGAAGGTAGGACAGAGAGCAAGTTACTGTGAACATTCATGTTTCATCATGAGGCAAAATCTTCTTTCTTCATTCTTCAAGTAATTTCGGGTATAAGGAGTAAAACTCAAGCAGTGTCGTTATTGAAAAAGTATTGTCTTGTAATTATCAGTTAAGAATTGTATAGTCCTGAGCGGACCATTGTCGTGTGAAAGAGTTGAAACGTTCTTTAACTTTGTGTGGAGGACACATGGTGTTGACTATACAGCCATTTATAAATAGTACATAAAATTCTGTACAGTTATGGAGATATTGAGTTGTATGTTTTCTAGCAAATTCAGGAGATATTCAGTTGTATGTTCTCTAGCAAATGAGTCTCTCAGTGTTAAACAGCAGTTAGCTCTGTTTCAGAGGACATCTTTCCAGTATGTATTGTGCACAATGATGATTTTCTGGTGCTCTTGTGTACTGACATAATAAATAATAACATTTTCAGATGTATCAGTTATTCTGTTTTTTTTTTTTCATTAATTGAGTTACATTCACAAGTAATATGTATCTTTTCCACTAAATTATTAAATTCATTTTTATATTTATTGCACATTGCAACTCCCAGTTTCCATGTCTCTGAACTTGTACTCATGTTTGTTCATGTGCAAAACACTCATTAGTGGTGCCTTCATCATATATGTACATAATATTTACATGTAACTAAAAGCTTTATATGCCTCAATCGCCACCCCATATCTTCCATTTAATGTCCTTTGTTGGTGAACTTGTGTGTAGCTGGAAGCGTGTTTGTGTTGTACTAGTCATTGTTTGTGAATGTTCATCTTCTTTGTTCATGCTCAGAGATTATCTTTCTTGATTCTTCATGTTATTTGAGAGACTGGTATTTTAATTCTGTAATGTGTAAAAGTGTGAGTTGTGTGATAAAGCTGCATTGTATTGTTTTGCCAGTGCCCCTTTGAATTTTTTGAAGTGTGTTAGTTGGATAGTATTAATCCTGTATTTCACGGAAGTCTCTCTTCATGTAAGGTTTTCTTTCTTGATTCTTTACATTATTTGAGGGATTAAAAGTTACAGTGAGTGCTGTATAAAATGATTGTGTTCGAGTATATGTGGCTAGTTTGGAGAGTGCATCTATGGTTGAGTCCACATCAGTTCCTATGAGAGTGTTTGTTTTATAGAGTAGTTGACATGTTTCTTAATGAGACAAACTCTTCCTTCTTCATTCCTCATGGAATATTAGTGCTTATCAGTTTGTGTGCAGTGTCATTGTTGAAAAAATGTTGTACTGTAATTATCTGTAGAAACCTGTATGAGTCTGAGTGGATGATATGTGGTATAGGTTATTCTGCCATTTTTAATCTCTACATAGAGCTTTTGATGATTGTTTAGATATATAGTTGTATATTCTGTGGCTTAGGACTTTCTCAGCAGTTAACAGCATGTAAATCTGTTGCAGACAATATCATTTTTATATATGATGCCAACAACAACAGTTTTAGGTGCACATGTTTAATGACACAATTGGAATTCACATTTTACAATTTTTTATATGAATGCATGGTGTCTTTTCTTTCAGACATGTCCAAAAGAACAGACACCACATATTCATATATTTGATATGCCTAGCTGAGCAATGGATCCATCTTCTTCAGTGCAAATGCGCAAATATGTTCAATCTCCTGTGGGACTCTCAGAGTAGCAAACAACGAGACAAAGGATGGGGTCTAGAGATAGGTGACGCTCATTTGGAATGTCAATTAGCTTGAAGCATGCTGAGATAGTCCGTGCTGTTGCAATAACCTTGTATCCCAGGTGGCACAGTGATTAATGCAACTGTCTAGTATGCAGGAGGCACAGGTTAGAATCCCAGTCCAGTACACATATTCACTCATTGCCACTGAATCCACATACTGTTCTTTTACAGCTGACAGCAGTTATCTTCAATATTCATGTTATGATTTATTTTTTATTTTGTTTCTTTTTCATTCATACAGTAATAAATGCTAGAAATATGTATCTTTTGCATTAATTATATTTCAGTAAATCAGTGTCTGATAATTTATACCATCCATCAACACAGCAGTTATGTGTTATATAAGTCATGAGATATTTTTTGCAAGTTTACTTGCATTTTTGTTATGTATTACATATATCACATGCTGCAAATCCCAGTTTCCATGATTCTGAAGCTGTACCCATATTTGTTCATGTGGAAAACACTTATTAGTGGTTGGTATCATCTGCTAATATGTATCAATTTTAACAGGTAGCTAATGGCTTTGTAGCTCTTAGGGCCATCCCATATCCTAGGTTCAATGTCTTTTGTCAATGTGCTTGTGTGTAGTTGCCCTTCTTCATGTCAGACCCTAAATAGGACATGCCAATATTAATGGCATGTGAATATACATCGTCAGACATCAAATATGTATGAAACTTTATTGATATGAGTAACTGTATGGGACGCCATTAATTCATAAATGATATTGAGTAATATCTGTTTATGTAACAGTAAATTTTCCTTAGGTTGTCATTACACCATCACTTGAAACTTGCGTCTCACTGGCCAGCTGGTTAATGACCATATAGCACAGTCAAAGAATGTCCATGGTACATTTCACAAATCCTTCAAACAAAACATTCTTTTTATGCACATTAGCTTTGCTTCAGTGGCAACAATACAATCTTTTTGGGGCAGTTGTCAAGATACATTTATGAGCTATCAGCTGTCATTTGAATCAGTTCATGCACTATTACTGTATACCCTTCTTCATAAACTGTACTCGCATGCTCATTTTACCATTGAAAAACCAAAAACATTTTCTCTTTATGTTTGTTGTTCCACATATTTAGATAAACCTCTCTCATAACAGTTCCATAAAAAATAATTTAACAGTACCACCATGAATCCTGAGGAATTCTGTTCAATGAGCTGATGTGTGGAGCAAGTAGGTAAATCTTAGTTAATGGAAAATATGTTAAGTAACACACCAAGATCAATATTTAGAAACTCAGTATGTGGCTCTGAAGAAAGATCAAACTGAAGACTGCAGACCACATCACACCAACCTCTATGACAAATCCCACCTGTACCAAGCTTGGTGCAGCTTTAAACACAAGCTAGACCACCTTCTAAACCAATAATTATCATCATTAAAATGTACTCCATATTAGAGTCGCTTGATGTATTCATTAATCTGCATTGTATTTTAAGATTTTCATGAGGCTTTTGACACCATTTCTCATACACAACTTCTAATCAAATTTGGTGCCTATTGAGTATTGTATCAGTTATGTAATTGGATACATGCTTTCCCATCAGAAAGGTCAAGTTCGTGGTAATTGATGGAAAGTCATCAAGTAAACTAGAAGTAATGTCTGTCTTTCCCAGAGGAAATGTTATATGCCCTCAGGTATTTCTGATCTACACAAAAGATTAAGGAGATGATCTGAAAAGGTCTCTTACATTGTTTGCAGATTAAGTTGTCATTTAATGTCTTGTAAAGTAATCAGATGATCAAAACCTACTGCAAAATGATTTAGGCAAGATATCTGCATGGTGCTAGAAGAGGCACCTGACTCTGAACAGTGGAAAGTGCGAAGTCACCCATATGAGTACTAAAAGGTATCTGATAAACTTTGGTTACATGATAAATCACACAAATCTAAAGGCTGTCAATTCAACTTAATACTTAGGGTTACTCTTACCAGTAGCTTATACTGGAATGATCACACCGATAATGCTGTGGGGAAAGCAAACAAAAGACTTCTTTTAATAGTCCCAGTCAATATGTGGTAAGTGCTGATGAGACCACACTGCTGAGGTCATTGGTCCCTAGGCTTACACACTACTTAATATAACTTAAACTAATTTAAGCTAAGGACAACACACACCCATGCCTGAAGGAGGAGTCGAAATTCTGATAGGGGTAGCCGCACGAATTGTGACAAGGCACCTCAGACCGCGTGACTGTCCCGCGACGCCTAAAGGCTTTGATTTATAGGCAGAATATTTAGAATATGCAACAGCTCTACTACAGAAACTTCTTATACTACACTTGTCCTACTTCTCTGGAATGCTGGTGTGTGGTGTGGGTTCTGCATCATATAGATCTGACAGAGGACATGTAAAAAGTTCAAAGAAGGGCAGCACATTTTGTATTATCACAAAATAGGGAGAGTGTGCCATGTGAAATGATATGTGAATTAGAGTGGGCATCATTAAAACAAAGGCCTTTACAATTGTGGCAGGATCTTTTCATGAAATTTCAATCACTAACCTTCTCAGAGTGTGAACGTATTTTGTTGCTGCCCACCTACATAGTGAGAAATGATCATCACAATAAAATAAGGGAAATCAGAGTTCATACAGAAAGACATAAGTGTTCGTGTTATGTGTGTGTTGTTTGAGAGTGGAACACTAGATATATGGCTTGAAGGTGGTTTGATGAAACCTGAATGCAGAATAACCATGTACGAAGATGTAGATGTAGGAAATGGTGATCTTAAGACTGGCGGATGGAAATCATTCAACCTACATAGATATAAAACTTTCTCTTACACACTTTTGTGATAATATGCTTCATTTGTGTGCAGACCTTATTACGAAGAAAAATGAGATTGCGTATTCTGATAACATGACCAATTAAAATTCAAGAATCATCCATCAGCTCCTACACATTTCACTGAATAATACTTATCTAGTATGGATAACAATAAATAAAAAATTCCTATTGACACGGTGTTCCTAATATTATGCTCACTGATTTCATCATGAATAATATTTCCATAAATCTTGTTGAGGACAAAGTCCTTTAATATGATGATTGCTTGGGTAGCCTAATAATACGAAAGGTCCCGTATGCAAAAGCTGCCACTTTTTTTACTTTTATTCAAGAGGTGGATGGTTTCTTAATGATACTTTCTTGTTCACGTGATACCTTACTATTTTTATCACTGTTTTGTCATAATTGTGCTTTATTCTGAATGCCTTCTCTTTCAAACTGGTCAAAGGTTTCTGAACCTCTTCTTCTGACTAATCTCAGTCACTGGGAACCTGTGGAATCTAGTCCACACATTCATTCATTCTTTCCCCTCCTGCCAAACATTAGCTCTGTTGTAGTGTAGTGTGTTGACAAATGAGGCAAATGGTTCTCTATCTCATCATGCAATTTTATATAGTCAATTCCTAGTGTCTTTTTATAGTGACAATACATCTTTATGAACTGTTAAGTTCTTGAAAAATCCTCTTAATTTCTTTATCTAGTGCTTTACACTGAGACCATGGGGTAAGATAAAAACAGTTGTACAAGGCTTTGTTTGGAAATTCATCAAGCTGACAAGTTTTTCCTTTGTATTACTCCAGTTTTCTCTTCAGATACCTCCCTATACTGATTCAAGAGGTGACATGTATTTCCTTTGTATTATTCCAGTTTATTCTTCAGATACCTTCCCATACTGATTCACGAGGTGTATTTGCTTGCCAGTGTGGCTTACTGGCTCTTCTGATTTCTGTTATACTTGCGCAACTTGGTTTTTGTGAATACTTTATTGAAAGAACTGCTTGAAATCACACTGCCAAATTCTCATGTGTTTAGAACAATAGTTACTGAAACATCCCCAATACTGGTCCAAATCACAGATTGTGATAACAATGGTTATTCCTGTTTGCTTTCATTTACTTGCTCCTTCATATTGGTACACTTAATACATAGAAAGAATTTTGCAGCTCTGTCACACCCCCTATCTTACTTCATGTCTAACTCTCTGGGGCTCAATGTGGTTGTTTCCAGGTGTTGTTCAGTTTTATGTCTGCTTTCTTCAATGATTTTGGTAATCACTGGTGATTGTGATCCCCAGTCATAATTTGATGGTGTTTTCAGTTGTTTGTTACTCCAATAATATTATTATTAGTCCCATAGCCAGAATTGTATCTCCTTTTTCAATGCTTTCAGTTTGTACTGTAATCTCCTTTGCTGTGTTCCTGATAACTGTCCAGGTGGGTATTCTGCTGAAGAAACCAGCATATGGTTTATGCAGATGTCCTCTACTACAACCATTGCCTGTACTAGGGCTCTGTGGGTAATAATCTTTTGGTCCTGATTGTGACTTAATGTCTCCTTCAGTTACATTCATAGACCCCAATACAGACATAAATTCATTCTAACTCGTTTCTGACACAGTGATATGTTTCTCTCCATTTTCAGCAGGCAGTGTTGCCTTCAAGATTGTTGAAACATCTGTATGGGAAATGGATTCATTCCAGTAGCATGCATTACCAAGTTGTTTTTTGAAACACCAGTGCAAGCTCCCATTTTGAGAAGAGAAAAGCTCTGAGTAACAACCTTCTTCTGTAGTAGTACATGCACACCACTGGGCCACAATTTGACCAGAAATGCATTTTCAATATTCTCATACACTGAGGTGTCAAGAGTCATGGGATACCTCCTAATATTGAGTCGGACACCCTTATGCCTGGCATAGTGAACCAACTCAACATGTCATGGACCTAACAAGTCACTGGAAGTTCACTGTAGAAATACTGAGACATTACTGCCTCTATTACCATCCGTATTTTGAGTAAGTGTTGCCAAAGCAGGATTTTGTGCACAAATTGACCTCTCAGTCACATTCCATAAATCCTGATTTGACTCATATTGGACAATTAGTGTGGCCAAATCATTCACCCAACTTATCAAGAATGTTCTTCAAACCAATTGTGACCAATTATGGCCTACTAACTATATTATGGGTTCCTTAACTAATTTCCCACACTCTTTTGAATTTGCTTTCCATTAACACATTCTAAACAGAGAACTAGCAGCGATATAACTATAGATGGAATTTCCCCACGTTGGTATCACAGTATTTCAGTCATCAATATTGGAAAAGTATTTTCCAAGGGTGTTATATAATTCCCTAGAAAAATTAAGTTTTTTTTTATTTTTATTTTTTTAAATGACATGCGATGCTCAGAAAAGACTGTTAAATACTGTTTATATTTATGATTTACCAGTCAACAGATATATTTTTACTACAAACTGCCTTTACATCACTGACCCTGTGCTTGCGATCAGTCACTTCCTTCACAGTTGACCATATGGTCTTAATTTTATCCTGTGAACTAGTTATTCTGTTTGTGTAGCATATACTCTTTGCCTTCCTGATAACGTTTTTATACACTTTACATTTGTGTTTGTTATACGCTACTGTACCTTGTCTGTGACTACTTCTAACATTTTGATACAACTCCCATTTTGATCTGTGTGATATCCTTATTATTATTACTATTTGTCAGTCATTTCCTGAGCATTGCTTGTGATTTAAATGAAAACTTATTTTCTACAGGGAACGATATAACTCTCTTGAAAAATACTTTTCCAATATTCATGTCTGACATACTTCTCTGTGTTGCTGACTAGGGGGAGATTGAATCAATAATGAAATCACTGCAGACTAAGAATTCTCATAGATATAATGGATTGCCTAGCAGAATATTAAGGTATTGTGCTGCACATGTTAGCCTGTACATAGCCATATTTGTAATTTTTCCTTTAATAATGGACAGTTTACTGAATGATCAAAGTATTCAGAGTAAAGCCACTTTATAAAAAGGGAGAAAGGAATAATGTAAACAATATTAGACCTACTTGTATGCCATCAGTGTTGTTATTGAGAAGGTTGTGTATGTAAAGATAATCGATCATTTTATTTCACATAATGTGGTATCAAATGTACACTTCATTTTAAGAAGTGGTTTAACAATTGAAATGCTATATTCCCTTTCCTCTGTGAGGCACTTGATACGAGTAACTCTAAACTATTTCTGTTTGCCGATGACAGTAGCTTGGTAGTAGAGGATATTGTATGCTACATTGGCTCTGTTTCGAATAGCGCAGTTCATGACATAAGCTCAAGGCTTGTAAAAACCAAATTAATGGTAAATCACATTAAGGCACAGTTTTTACAGTTTCTAATACACAATTAAACAAAACCCAATGTTTCAGTTTCACAAAACGGGTATATGATTAGAGAAACTGCACAGATCTAATTTCTAGATATTCACATAGATGGAAATGGAAATGAGCATTTGGCGTCATTGGCTGGAAGGTTCTTTGCAGGGTAGGTCTGGCTGCCTTGGTGCAGGTCTTATTACATTTGACGCCACATTGGGCGACCTGTAAGCCAGATGGGGATGAAATGATGATGAAGACAGCACAACACCCAGTCCCTGAGTGGAGAAAATCCCCAGCTTAGCTGGGAATCAAAACCGGGCCCATAGGAGGACAATCTGTCATGCGGACCACTCAGCTATCAAGACAGACGTAGACAATTTTAGACATATTTCTATGCCATCAGTGTTTGCTAAAGTTATTGAGAAAGTAGTGTATGTAAGGATAACTGATCATTTTATTTCACATAATTTGCTGTCAAATATAAAGTTTGGTTTTAGACATAGTTTACCAACTGATAATTCTATACGTTCTTTTCTCCAGATGTTGGAATATTACAGAATAAGGGAGTAGCTGACAATTGGTTCACCTCTTACTTTAACAACAGACAGCAAAAGGTCATTATTCACAGTGTTGAGAATGGCTGTGATGTGGGGTCTGTGTGGGGTATGGTCAAATGGGGGGCACGCCAGGGATCAATGGTGGGGCCACTCCAGTTCCTTATTTATCTAAATGATATTCCATCTAGTATTATGGGTAACTCTAAAATATTTCTGTCTGCTCATGATCCTAGCTTGGTAGTAAAGGATGTTGTGCACAACACTGGCTCTGTTTCGAATAGTGCAGTTCATGACATACACTTAAGCCTTGTAAAAGCAAAATTAATGCTAAATCACTGTAAAACTCATTTTTACAGTTTTTTAACCCACAAACAAAACCCAATGTTTCAATTCCACAAAATGGGCATATGATTATAGAAACTGAACAGTTCAAATTTCTCAGTGTTTAAACAGATAGCAAACTGTCATGGAAGGCCCACATTCAGGATCTTGCTCAAAGACTTAATGCTGCCATTTTCACTATTTGAACCATATCTGGGGTAAGTGATATTTTGACATGGAAAATAGTCTTCTATGTGTATTTTCATTTGCTTATGATGTATGGTATTATAGTTTGGGTTAACTCTCCCCATTCTTGAAGAATACTTTTGGCTCAGAAACGAGCGGTCCAGATAATAAGTGGTGCAAGTCTGCGAACCTCTTGTTGACCCCTGTTCATTTGTCTGGTTAGTCTGACATTGGCCTCTCAATATATATGCTGTTTACTGTCATCTCTTGTTAATAATATCAGTTTTTTCCTCTGAGAAATAGCAGCTTGCACTCAGTTAAAACTAGGCAGAAATTCAATCTGTCTTTTGATCACAGTTCCTTGGCTCTTGTGCAGAAAGATGCGCAATACACTGCTGCATCCATTTTCGATAACCTACCACAAGAATTCAAAAGTCTTAGCAGTAATCCACACTCTTTGAAACTGAAACTAAAGAGTTTCCTCATCAGTCACCCTCTGTTCTGTTTAGGAATTCCTTGAAACATTAAGCTGATTCCTCTGTTATATTGTTGTTGCTTATACATTAACTTATAACTTGACATTTTTGGGTTCATAAAAATTTTATTTTATCTGTTAGTATTTTTACATTGTAATTTCATGTACTGACACATTCCATGACTTTGGATATATGCTCCTCAATTTGGTCTTACAGACAAGATGCGTAAAATAAAAAATAAGAAAAATCACATGATTAAAAATGATAAATCTACCAATGCATTGTCCTTTTAAACAATGTGTATGTGATACTGCTCCCATATGTTCATATTACTATCCCACATCTTTTGATAATTTGGTATATGTTTTGGATGAATCATTTATTTCAGTTGCCCATAGAGCCCTGTCATCATGCATATATTCAGTTATGTAACTTATCTTGTGCACCTTGGTCCATGACCATGGCAATACGTATGTAAAGCCACAAATGAGTACCACAGGATATACAATCTTCTCTGTGTTGCTGACTAGGGGGAGATTGAATCAATAATGAAATCACTGCAGACTAAGAATTCTCATAGATATAATGGATTGCCTAGCAGAATATTAAGGTATTGTGCTGCACATGTTAGCCTGTACATAGCCATATTTGTAATTTTTCCTTTAATAATGGACAGTTTACTGAATGATCAAAGTATTCAGAGTAAAGCCACTTTATAAAAAGGGAGAAAGGAATAATGTAAACAATATTAGACCTACTTGTATGCCATCAGTGTTGTTATTGAGAAGGTTGTGTATGTAAAGATAATCGATCATTTTATTTCACATAATGTGGTATCAAATGTACACTTCATTTTAAGAAGTGGTTTAACAATTGAAATGCTATATTCCCTTTCCTCTGTGAGGCACTTGATACGAGTAACTCTAAACTATTTCTGTTTGCCGATGACAGTAGCTTGGTAGTAGAGGATATTGTATGCTACATTGGCTCTGTTTCGAATAGCGCAGTTCATGACATAAGCTCAAGGCTTGTAAAAACCAAATTAATGGTAAATCACATTAAGGCACAGTTTTTACAGTTTCTAATACACAATTAAACAAAACCCAATGTTTCAGTTTCACAAAACGGGTATATGATTAGAGAAACTGCACAGATCTAATTTCTAGATATTCACATAGATGGAAATGGAAATGAGCATTTGGCGTCATTGGCTGGAAGGTTCTTTGCAGGGTAGGTCTGGCTGCCTTGGTGCAGGTCTTATTACATTTGACGCCACATTGGGCGACCTGTAAGCCAGATGGGGATGAAATGATGATGAAGACAGCACAACACCCAGTCCCTGAGTGGAGAAAATCCCCAGCTTAGCTGGGAATCAAAACCGGGCCCATAGGAGGACAATCTGTCATGCGGACCACTCAGCTATCAAGACAGACGTAGACAATTTTAGACATATTTCTATGCCATCAGTGTTTGCTAAAGTTATTGAGAAAGTAGTGTATGTAAGGATAACTGATCATTTTATTTCACATAATTTGCTGTCAAATATAAAGTTTGGTTTTAGACGTAGTTTACCAACTGATAATTCTATACGCTCTTTTCTCCAGATGTTGGAATATTACAGAATAAGGGAGTAGCTGACAATTGGTTCACCTCTTACTTTAACAACAGACAGCAAAAGGTCATTATTCACAGTGTTGAGAATGGCTGTGATGTGGGGTCTGTGTGGGGTATGGTCAAATGGGGGGCACGCCAGGGATCAATGGTGGGGCCACTCCAGTTCCTTATTTATCTAAATGATATTCCATCTAGTATTATGGGTAACTCTAAAATATTTCTGTCTGCTCATGATCCTAGCTTGGTAGTAAAGGATGTTGTGCACAACACTGGCTCTGTTTCGAATAGTGCAGTTCATGACATACACTTAAGCCTTGTAAAAGCAAAATTAATGCTAAATCACTGTAAAACTCATTTTTACAGTTTTTTAACCCACAAACAAAACCCAATGTTTCAATTCCACAAAATGGGCATATGATTATAGAAACTGAACAGTTCAAATTTCTCAGTGTTTAAACAGATAGCAAACTGTCATGGAAGGCCCACATTCAGGATCTTGCTCAAAGACTTAATGCTGCCATTTTCACTATTTGAACCATATCTGGGGTAAGTGATATTTTGACATGGAAAATAGTCTTCTATGTGTATTTTCATTTGCTTATGATGTATGGTATTATAGTTTGGGTTAACTCTCCCCATTCTTGAAGAATACTTTTGGCTCAGAAACGAGCGGTCCAGATAATAAGTGGTGCAAGTCTGCGAACCTCTTGTTGACCCCTGTTCATTTGTCTGGTTAGTCTGACATTGGCCTCTCAATATATATGCTGTTTACTGTCATCTCTTGTTAATAATATCAGTTTTTTCCTCTGAGAAATAGCAGCTTGCACTCAGTTAAAACTAGGCAGAAATTCAATCTGTCTTTTGATCACAGTTCCTTGGCTCTTGTGCAGAAAGGTGCGCAATACACTGCTGCATCCATTTTCAATAACCTACCACAAGAATTCAAAAGTCTTAGCAGTAATCCACACTCTTTGAAACTGAAACTAAAGAGTTTCCTCATCAGTCACCCTCTGTTCTGTTTAGGAATTCCTTGAAACATTAAGCTGATTCCTCTGTTATATTGTTGTTGCTTATACATTAACTTATAACTTGACATTTTTGGGTTCATAAAAATTTTATTTTATCTGTTAGTATTTTTACATTGTAATTTCATGTACTGACACATTCCATGACTTTGGATATATGCTCCTCAATTTGGTCTTACAGACAAGATGCGTAAAATAAAAAATAAGAAAAATCACATGAGTAAAAATGATAAATCTACCAATGCATTGTCCTTTTAAACAATGTGTATGTGATACTGCTCCCATATGTTCATATTACTATCCCACATCTTTTGATAATTTGGTATATGTTTTGGATGAATCATTTATTTCAGTTGCCCATAGAGCCCTGTCATCATGCATATATTCAGTTATGTAACTTATCTTGTGCACCTTGGTCCATGACCATGGCAATACGTATGTAAAGCCACAAATGAGTACCACAGGATATACAATCTTATTTGATGAATATATTTAAGTGTCTATGCTTAATGATTTTCATTTCCATCATTATTACTGTGTATAGCATTGTCAGCGGCAGCATACCATGTGATGACAGTGAAATATTTTGAACAGGCTGATACACATATAGATTGTTATAGTCTGACCTAGGATCAAGATGTATGTCATTATATTTTTATGCAATTCATATTAGCATTTCTGCAGTGCCCCCTGGACATCTATTAACCCTATGTCCAGGGCTTTCACTGTTTCAAGTATTTTATTTCTCCACTGAAAAGAATCAGATCCTATTTGTTCCTTGATCTTGAGTAATTCCTTCTTTAGCCCACTGCTGGCAGGGTCAACAGATTACTAACAGAAGTCTCGATTCACAAGTTCACAGATTTTATGATCTGATCTCCCTCCGAATTTGCCCAAGCATCTATGTGTGCTGTGTCTTGCTGCCTGTGCACAGTAAACAGTTCTTGTACTATTTTTTCTTACTCTAATGACAAATTAATCACTTGGTATGAAAGACTGTGTACAGTGTAACCTAAGGATATCTACCTATCATGGGTCTCATTCACTTCTGTTGGTAGCTTCTCCATAGATCCAGGGATCAGCTCTTGAGATTTTCACAATTCAGTTATGTCACTTTCTAGTCTCTGCAATCTGGCTTCCTGTTTCTCTGCTAAGTCATTAAATTGAGTGCTCACTGGTGGCCAGTTCTTGCCTAGTGGGCATATCCTCCTGTCTAGTAGTCATTTCCTTTTGCTTTGTGGCTAATGCTGTAACAAGAGTGGTCATCTGTATTTGTTTTACAGCTCAAATTATCAACTACTCCAGATTTTGGTGAGAGATCTTGAGTTTATGGTTTAGATTCCTCTGGCACCACTACATCCTCAACTGAATGAACATTAACAAGGTCCATCAACTCCATCTGATATTGAGAATGGGTTTTTACCACAACACACAAACAAGTTTCGACAAGAGTCTAATGTCTTCTATCAGATTACAACACAGTTTTTCCCTAATACATTTACACACGAAATATCATCAGACAAACAAAGAAACACTGTTAAAAAAAGGTGAGAAATACTGCACCAGACAGACATGGTCAGAAGTATGTTCAGGAACACATGTAAATGTAAAACTGAGCAATTTCATGACTATATTAAAAATAAAATTTGCCGAGACATTTCCTAAAATCGCACATTCTGTTGGAGAATCTATCAGAAAAAACTCGGCAACAAAGGTACCAGAATATTCTGAACACTCAAATATCTCTAGAAAAGACAATGAGAGTAGCCCGGCCTTCTTACAGTTTTTTATCAAATGCAAAAGAACCTATAGGAAACTGCTGCAGGATGCAAAAAGAATTCAAAAGGATAAGGCTATACAGATGTTCAACAATAAAAGCAAGGCAACAAGGAATATAGTAAAACAAGAAACTGGTAGCACCAAGCCAAACCTGAGAATTATGAAAATTAAAAATTAAAGTGGTTTCATAGATAATCCTAAGGGTAACTTTCTTGACCATTACTTTAGTAACATAGCAACCAAACTTCAAGTAAAGCTACCAAAAATACAATATACAGCTGCAAATAACTATGTACTTTACATAAAGCTACTGCTACTAACCATGCATCATTCAGATTGTGTTTAAATTTAAGAGTAAAATCTCCATAGCTCTAGATGAAGTTGCAGTAAGTCTACTATGGGACTGTATTAGCAGTGTACAAGCATTACTGACACATACTATAAATCAATCATTCACTTCCAGTTGGTTCCCCGATTACCTAATGCAAGCAGAAGTTCTTCCCGTCCACAAAAAAGATAGTAAAGAAAATATAGAGAATTACAACCCAAATTCATTACTGCCTCCATTTTCAAAAATGATAGAAAACTATTATGGGAAAAAGACTTTTGGATTATTTAAATAATTATCAACTTCCGGCGGAAAGAACAGTTTGGTTTCAGATATGGAAAGGGAACAGAAGCTACTACAGGAAAATTTACAAAATGTAACGGTTATTTACCTACACATCAACAAAGCATCTGACATAGTTTGTCATGAAATACTTCTAGGTAAATCTGAAGTACTGGAAATAGGGTGGTGAGGGTCATAAATAAATAGTTTATGTCTTATCTAGCAAACAGTGTGCAGTGGGTACAGATCTCCCAAATTTCAGATGGCTGAAATTATTTGATATTGGGATAATGTACATAGGAAGTACAACAGGCATGTTGTGACACATAAAAGACTTATCTGCTCAGTATGGTATAAGTTACTGAGAAGATTGTTGGTTCAAGAAACTAATCACAGTCATGATAGATGGCAATGTCACAAAACACCTGTTGCAGAGGTGACCACTTAATCATGGTATAGGGGCTGTTGCAACTGCTGAAACACAGTGAACAATCTGTGGCTCAGGTGACCACAGTGCTAACTGTCACACCCTGTCACATGAGTGGGCACTAGTGCATGACAAAATCTGTCACTCATGTGACAACTGAAACCACAGTATGATCCATCACAGAAATAACCACTTTTTACACAGCACACTCCATTGCTTGGATAACCACTCAAATCACAACATATCCCATCACACAAGTGACCAATGAAATCACTACTCCATCACAGCACACTTAATGGATGAGTATGTTCTGCCTTGTGTCTGTGAGAGTATACATTATATGCAGGTCAGTCCAGTGAAGCAGCAGCAGCAGCAGGGATACATCTGAATCATCTGCTCCCTAATCCTGCTGGATCCTCTTAAACTGGACACACTATGGTGATATAACCTGGACATCAAACTTGCATTCTATGTTGTTGGGTATCGTGTATTATATTATTATGTATCCTGGCTACAAAACATAACCCACCTCCCAAAAGGAGGGTGTAGTTGAGGGTAAGGTAAATTAGGCTGGTAAGTGCACTTGAGGCCCAGAGTAGGATTGAACCCAAGACTGTGCTGTCTGGAGACGTGGTGTTGAGGTTGTCTTAGGCGAGTGCATAGAAGTGGGTTCAAATGGGAAGGTGTATGTCACCTTTATATGTTCCAGTGACAGTGTCTATGTGTTTCCATTTATGGAAACTTCCAGGGTATAATGACTTCAACTAACAATCTTGTGAGGTCCAGAGAATGGACATTGGAGACCAGGCCTGACCCCTCAACACTGACCATTACATGCATGGCAGTTGCTGAATCTGAATGAACAAAGGAAGTTTGGGTGCCATGCCGAGAGTCTAGTCGAGGCCATATGCATGGAATACGGTTGTGCAGTTCACACAGGAATGCTGAAATCTCTGAGTCAGAAGAGGTAGCAGAGAATTTGACACATTCTCTGGTATTTGAAGCTGTCATCATATATTGTGAAAGAGCCTAGTCACTGCAGTGTTGAGGTCTGTCTTGAAACAAGAGGAGGTTGAGGAGTATGAGGAGGAGTACATTAGTCCTTGCTTTGTTGTGGCAAACTAGAGTCACCTTCAAAATTTAATGCCATCACTGAACCATATCATTTTGGACTGGATGGTGATGATGAGTGCCAAAGGATTTGGCAAGCTTTTTGAAGAGCTGGAATTCAAATTTCCTTTCACAACCTTAGGTGATGTGGAATAGCAAAGCGTAATGATCAGACCATTTACTGACAAATGCTAGTGCCACAGTATCAGCTGAGATGTAAGAAATTGGTGTTGCCCCTGGCCAGTGAGTGAAATATTCAATGATAGGTGAAAAATACTACTGAACATCAGAAGTGAGGAAGTGATTGACAATGTTAACATGAGCATACATAAGCTTCCCTGCAGCCACAGGAAAATCACCAACTAGGTCATGGATGTGCAGGTCAACCTTACTAAGCTTACATTCACCACAGCAGTGGTCCCAGCTGCAACAATCTGAGCAGATGCCACGACACACATAGTGATGAATCCTGGTAGTAGCTTTAACACCTGGGTGTCACAGGTTATGGACACTGTCGAAGGCCTGCTGGGGGAAAGCATCTAGTAGGAAAGGTTGTAATTTGCGATTGGAGGTATCACATAATAGTTTGTGCCTGTGCCAGCCTAAGGCCAGTTTTTGGGTTTTGGTGTTAAGAGTCCATCTCCGTACTAACCTTTTGATCTGTTGTGAAATTGATGCAACCAGTGATCCCAGCAACTCATGCTGAAAATTGGCAGCTATATTGTTTGTGCTGAACTGAGAGATATGTTCCAGTTGGTGGAGTTGACATGGTGAGCAGTGACTTTTTCTCTGCTGCAAGGTATATAGTATGGGTCTGTAGTGTGGAAATGTCATTAAGTTCCTGGCCTCCAGCTTTTGGCGGATGTACCCGATTACCTCATAGGGGACAAGCAGCTTCTTGTCATAGGCACATCATTGGTGTTCTGTAGGCATAAGCTTCATTGAAAAGAAGACCAATGGTTCTCAGGAACCACTGAAGTGTTGTTGCAAAGTTGCTCCTAAGGCACAGTTGTTGGTCTCAACTACTAGTGCCGACTGGATTGTAGATTGTATTTTATTGGTCCTGATGTCTACATAGCAGCTTATGCATAAGACATTGGACAAGTCAAGTTATAAATATACAGGCTGAAAGTAATTTCAAGGCATACATATTTAAGCTTACAATAATACACTTTACGCGTAAGTAAGTATTTATATAACACATTTCATAAATTTAAATATTTTTCAATGGAGTAAAAGCAGTGATGCTGTAAATATGACTTTAGAGATTTTCCAAATGTTTTGACCTCAGTGATAGCTTTTATGTTTTCAGGAAGTTTGTTATAAAGCTTAACTCCCATGTAAAAGTACCTTTTTGGCACAGTGCTGTGCTGATTTGAGTCATATGTAAGTTTGCATTCAATGCTGTTTTCTCACTACAGCATGATTTTAATGAACAAAGAAGATAACATGTTTTACTCAGTTCAGCATTGAGATATTCAATATGCTTATTCCATCTGATGTTACTCTGCAGCCAAAGTCCTGAGAATTTGGTTTCAGTACTGTTACCAACTGGTTCATTACTGATAGAGACTGATTGGATAAACATGTCCTTGTTAGGAACATTGTGGAATTTTAGAGCAACGGTTTTCTTACTGCTTATTACAAGCTGATTACTCTGTGCCCAGTTACTAAGTTGTTCTGTGACCGTGTTTACTGTCTGCTGTAACTGTAGAATCGTGGTGTCATCTGCAAATATGATTGTTTTGTGTGCATCAATATTTAAGCTTAGATCATTTATGTACAGCAGAAACAGAAGGGGTCCCAATACGGATCCTTGGGGTACACCACATTTTATTTGTTTATAAAAATAGATAAGTGATTAGATACAGTTTTTAGTTCAATATTTGTGTGCTTGATGCACACTGCCTGCATACGATTTGTCAGGAAGGAACTGATCCACTTGTTGGACAGACCTCGAATACCATATCTTTCTAGCTTTGATAGCAGAATTTTATGGTCCACCATGTCAAAAGCTTTTGACAAGTCAATAAAGACTCCTATTGTTTCCTGTTTTTTGTCCATCAGGTTTAGGATGGAATTGATGCACTCATAGATAGCAGTTGTTGTTGACCTCTTATTTCTGAATCCATGTTGTTCATTACATAGGATGCTGTTTTTATTAATAAATTTCATAAGTTTCTCATACATCACTTTTTCCAGTACTTTAGAGATGCAGAAGGAAATTGTGATGGGTCGGTAGTTATTTACATTGTCTTTATCCCCTTTTTTATATACAGGAATAACTTTTGGTGTTTTCAACACATCAGGGAAAGTGCCTGCCTGAAGTGAGCAGTTGCATAAATGTGTGAGTACTTCAATCAGTTTTGATGCATTCTTCTTTAACATTGTTGCAGGTATACCATCAATACCTGCTGATTTGGAATTTTTTAGTCCTTTTATTGCTTTAGCTACTTCATCTTGTGAAACAGAACTGATGTACATTGATCCTCTACATGCACTTATTTTATATTCATTTGCCTGTGAGTTCTTAAAGTTTGATTGTAACATATTTTCAGCAACACCTGTGAAAAAGTTGTTAAATGTGTTGGCTACTTCTAAGGGGTTTGCTACTTTTTTATTTTTATGTGATAGTGTTATATTTTTCCAAGGTTGTCTGTATTCTCCGCTTTCTTTTTTTATAACACTCCACATAGCCTTTGATTTATTAGCTGAATTATAAGTAATTTCATCATTATGCATTATTTTTGCTGCTTTTATTACGTTTCTTAATATTTTGGAGTATTTTTTATAGTATGCGCGTACTACAGGTGAGGAATTTTTTGAGTTACATATTTCATGAAGTAGTCTTTTCTTCTGGCATGAAACTCTTATTTCCTTTGTGATCCACCTGTTTGTTCTAGAGTTTCCCCATATGGTTAATGTTTTCAGTGGGAATGTAAGTTCAAAGAAATGGGTTAATACATCAATGAAAGTGTTGAATTTTTCATTTATATCGTTCATTTTGTACACTCCTAACCATTTTTCTTTCTGTAATAAGTTGTTGAAGTAGTTCACATTATGCTGATTATAACTTTGATATGCTGTTCTGAAAGACATGTTGTTAATAATACTGCCTTGTACTTTTATGCTTAATATTTGAGCAAGATGATCACTAAAACCTGCACTTCAGCCTTTAAATTGTAGGACGTTGCAAGGTTCAAAATGGTCTCCTTATTTCCACTATTCGTGAGGAAGTCAATATTGAAGTCACCACAGATTATCAATTCACAATCCATTTTATTTACTTTATTTATCAGTGACTCCATTTTGTTTAAGAAAAGTTCAAAATTCCCGGACGGTGATCGGTAAACTGTAGCAATAACCAGGTTGAACTGAGTAATTTTTATAGGTGCAATTTCATAATCCTTTTTGACATTTGCCCTAGTTAAGTCAGGTAGTGTAATAAAATCTACATTAACCTTTGTGTAAATTGCTACCCCACCCTGCTTGCTGTTTTTCATGCAGTAGTAAGTAGCCATGACAAATTTGTTTATTTTTGTATTCTGGATTAATTCTGGGTTAAGCCAGTGATCAGAAATGCATAACACTCAGATATCATTAAGTTTGTGTGTTAATAGAATGTTAATTTCATCAATCTTATTACGCAGGGATTGCACATTATGGTGATAAATTTTTAGTTCGGGCGTATTCACGATTTCGTAATTGGGAATCATATTTATAGCATCACATACCTCTAGTTTAAATTAGGAATGTCAGCAGTGTTGTATTTTCGTTCTTCTTTCTTGTTTATTTTGTTTTCCTTGCTTTTGGAAGGATGTTCGGGAAGCCGATAAATTGTTCTATTCCTTACAAGTCTTTCTTTAATTATTTCACTGACACGATCACAAACAAATATTTTCCCTTCATAGTTCAAATGTATTCCATGCTTCGTTTGCAAATTTTGATGCAGCTTGCTTATATCCAGTACATCGCACTTAGTGTGTTGAGAACACAGTTTCCTTATTTAAATGTTTGTTTTCCGAATTTCTTTGTTTACACATGAACTATAAATCAGATCATGCCTATGAGGAAGTGTGGCAAATACTGTGTTTCTGCATTTATCAGCTTGTAAAAAATTCTGTAGCATTTTCATGCAAACCTCTGCTTCATTTTTTTCCACATCGTTTGAACCCATTATACAGATGATAAAGTCATTTTCTTGCATTAATTTCGTCTGAGAGTTAATGTCTACAACATTTTTACATCCCGCTCCCAGTTTCATTACACTAGTCGCTGCTATGTCGCGATTTTTCTCACGGAGCATGCTGGATAGACTACTGCCATGACTGTCTGTTAGTAATAGTACATTACTCTTTTTCCCTGATGACCTGTGGGTGTTCAGAGTATTGTCATTATTCCATCCTGGATTTTCTTTTGTTATTTAACTACTTTTATGTTCCTTGCCTCATTTGGCACAATAATTTGTAATAATGTGGAATGAGTTGTTTTTTATTACATGCTGAACATTTATATATCTTTTTTTTAAATATACAGACTTGACTTTGTAATTTCTATCCATCATCTTTCACACATTACATTGTGAGAAGTTTTGCTGTATAGAAGGCGATGTCAAGGAAAAAGCTTTTTAAATTTGTTTTCAAATTTTACTTTGCTGTCTGTCAGACATTTTATATCAGTGGCCAAATAATCAAAAATTTTTGTTGCAGCATTGTGCATCTCTTTTTGTGCTAAAGAACACATTAATATGAAGTAATAAATGCCATTTTTCTTTCAAATACTGTAATTATGTGTATAACTGTTCCTTTTGAACTGTCATAGAATATTTACTATCAACTTTATGAGGGAAAAAATCTACTTTGAATTAGTAGTCAGAATGCCCAACCCCTTAAGCAGATTACAAGATGTTTATGAATAAGTACCAAATATTATTCTTACAGCATGTTTCTGAGGAATTAAGACTTTCGTTCTTAAAGATGACAGCACTGAATGGAAATATGCAAAATATGTCAACAAGATTTGGTATGATTCTAAGTACAAAAGTGACTGAACTAAGTTGCTTTAGGAATTCCAAAATGTGCTTTTTCCAGTTTAAATTCTCATGAATATGGACACCTTGAAATTTTGAAGTTTCCTCCCTAGTTATTATTTTCTCAGCATGTGTTACACTTGTCATTAATACAGTACCCCTGGATGTGCAGAACTGAATATGAAATTGAAAGTGAGCTCTTTCACAGAAAACAAGTCAATGAAACTTTTAAGAACATTGTTTACCATTACTTCTGTTTCTGTATGTGTGCTTGGATTGATTAAAATACACCGATAAGGAAAAAAAAAAACAGATTTTTCCCAGATTTCCTAGTTAAAAATACACATTTTCCAGGTGAAATTACATTTTTCCCACATTATGTGACAATATAAGTTCCCTTTGAGCTGTAAAACTTATGTTCTTTGAATGGTTAAAGTTTCATACACCATATAGAATTTGCCGGCATTTTAGAAAACAAACTTAGCAAAAAACAATTATTTCTAAAATACCTCAGAGATGTAGCAACATTTATACTGTATATTTTCACTTTACAGAAATATAAACAGGAACTTGAATAGAATTGGGGAGAAGAGAAGTTTGTGGCACAACTTGACAAAAAGAAGTAATCGGTTGGTAGGACATGTTCTGAGGCATCAAGGGATCACCAATTTAGTATTGGAGGGCAGCGTGGAGGGTAAAAGTCGTAGAGGGAGACCAAGAGATGAATACACTAAGCAGATTCAGAAGGATGTAGGTTGCAGTAGGTACTAGGAGATGAAGAAACTTCCACAGGATAGAGTAGCATGGAGAGCTGCATCAAACCAGTCTTCGGACTGAAGACCACAACAACAACAACAAACAGGAACTCCACCAAATATTGTATGGTAAGTTCTGAAATACTGAAATCAAGATAGCAATGTGCTTCTGTCCACCAATCATAGTTTATACCGCATGATATTACCAGCCAAAGACAGCAGATATTCATTGATATAGTCAGCCAATAGCAGCGTCAATCTTAATTAGTGCAAACACACAAACAGAAAAAGTTAAATTAAATTACTGTATATACAGCATAGCTACAAGAAAAAGCTAAGCTATTACATATAATATTGGCAAACAAAAGTATTTTGCTATCTTTTTTTTCTCCCCCCCCCCCCCCCCCCCCCCCCCACCTGAAAGGTGTGATTAGGCAGGATACTAAGAATACAGCTTAAATTGCAGGCACTGAATATTTCTGTCAAGCATTATTATAAATTTCGTTGCTGGGCACAGAACATTTTGTATGTTACCTGGCTGAATGCATGTTCCGTCAAACATTTTGACTTTATGATAGAAAAGAAAATTACATACAGACTATTTCAATAACTCACTTTGCACATTTTTTAAAGGATAGTTATACTTCTTGCCATAGTTAGCGCTTAATTTGTACTCTATGAAGGAACTATAATAAATATGGAAAGCTAATCTTAAAACTTAGTCTTTTGTAGCTTGTGTTACCCTTTAAGAGACATCAAACAAAATGTGGCAGTAAAATATTAAAAAACAGGGTAAATGTCTGATCTTCAGTGTTTTTATAACAAATTCATTGGACATTCTCACACATAACATAATTCACCTAACATAAGGGAAATTACTTTGAAAGTAAAACTTTTCTCACGACCATTTGCAACATTCTCTCTCGACCTATTACAATTGTAAGCAGCTGTGACGCCACACTCATTGACACAAGGCCAAATGAAAACTAATGTAATGAATTATTTCTGAAAGTCTAAAAATTTCCTAGGTTTCTCCTGACTATCCCAGGGTGTATGAACACTGCAATATTTGTGTCATCTGCAAAAGAAACTAATTCTGCATGCTATATATTAGACAGAAGATTGTTCACACGTATGAGTGACACTAGTGGATCTGTGGCTTGGGAAACCCGATATGTGATTTTCACCAGTCAGAATTATGTCCCCGGACAACATTGGCTGAGTTGGCACGTAAAGAGCATTAACAGTAGAGCAACTTTTCTTAACCCCAAACTGCTATTTACTGAGGATATTGTTCCTAAGGTGAGATACCATTCTAAAATGCATAAGCTTCTCAGAAATCAATGGTTCAGTGTAGCTGTGATGAAGAAGAAAACACTAATATGATGTTGAGGTAAAGGAAGCAACAGGTGATTAAGCACTGTTGATGAATTAGTGCAATATTTTTCTGCATTATGGAGATAAAATGGCATCTAAAGTGATTCAAAGATGGCAAGCATTGTGCTGATGGATGCCTTTGGGCTGTCTTCCATGGTGACTGGTATCTGCATGGAAACCTTCATGCTGCCAAGAACACTGAAGTTCTGCTGAGGGCATAGTTGAAGCAGCAAACTCCTGGAAGAGGATATATGTCTGGGATGGTGCATGCTTTATGAGCACAATACACAATATTTGCTGTAGGTCTGTCAGGATGTATCCCTTTTCACTATGAACTGGAGAGGAGAAGACTATAGTCGAGTTGCTGTAAGTTGATCCCTGATAGCTGCAATGGCTAGGTGCAGCAGCTTCACAGGCCTACCTCAACCAATAATGTAATGTAATTTTATAAACATCTCTGTGGCAACACTTCAGTATACGGGAATTGTTTTCAACTGCAGCTGTTAGCACTTCACAGCTGGAAGCCTGCAACTGTGCTACAAGCTGCCATGGACCTCCTTATGTGATCTTCACTAAGGGATCTGTTCGTATGGTGAATGATGTCATTCCAAAGCGGAAACTCAAATTTGGCTTCAGCAGAAACAAATTGCTCCAGTGTGAAGTGTCATGGTCTACTGAAAACTGGAGGACTAGGTTTGGTGCATGTGTGATGTACTGTGCGGTGTCATTCTTTTCTTGGCGCTCCACGTGACTGCATGATGGCTGGAAAATGGTTGAGATGATCCTGGTAATGCAGCATGGATGAACTTCAGTACAAAATTTGTTACAACATGGCAGAACCCAACAGTTAAGTGACCGGAGTCTTCGTCAATGAGTTGAGAGCCAGGAATGTTAGGGGAGCGGCTGAAAACATGCTAAGAAATCAGCACCAATGGCTGGTTCTGTGATAACTGCAATGGTGAGTTTCCAGCTGAAGGTGCAGTGCAATCCTAGATGTAGTTGTGAAGGACAGACACCGTATGTGGTGACAGACAAGTAATTGGTAGCCAATAGCTAAAATGGTGCTGGTTGATCCCCTATGAGCATTGTGTGTGGACAGTCACACATGTCAGACTCTATTTCTATATGGAAACAAGGGACAGACTTTCTATCCAAGATGAACAAGCAATTTGACACAGTTTGATAACTGTACATATCAATACATTGTGGTTTGGTCTTTGGCACAGTAACATATAGGAGTAGGCTTGTGAGGATGTGGTGATGTGGAAACACTAGCTGGTTGTGCATGACCTGCAGACACCTGATCTGCGATAGCTTTGATCTCGGCGGAAAGCACATAGGAAGCACAACAGGCACATTCTGGCACATAAAAAACACAATCGCTCATTAAGCACAAGTAGACAAAATGGTTGGTACAAGAAACCAGTCAAAGAAACAATCACAATGCCACAAAGCACTCATGATAGGAGCAATAACAAGGTGTGCAAGGTCTGTTGCAGCAACAACCGCTAAAAAAACATGTAAACAACTCATCTCTTGGGCGACCACTGCACTCATTGGCATCAGAGTTTCTCTTGTTTTGCTTAAAAAATTTTCAAAAACCTTTATATTCACCCCTTAATGAGCGTAGGACATTGAACAGGCCAACTTGGAGCAGGAGAGGCACCACAGGACATTTTAATTTCCACTGTCTATACTTTTACAAATAAATTCATAAAACTTTGTCAGCATGACCAGGAAGGATTCAGAATTCACACTCATAGCAGTGGAAGTTCAAAAATTCAACTCAGTAATTTTTTTACATGTGAAATTTCGTCATTTTTTTCACTTACTAATGGCAGCATTTGTTGCTATAGTAACACTTTTCTTCATAAGTAAGAGAGATGGTTTGTTGAATTTTGCAGAGCATACAAACCATACTTAAAGGTTCATGAAAGTCTAGAATTTTCCAAATCTATTAAAAGCTGTGGTAAAAATTGAGGAAATTAACTAAAAAAGTTGTGTTTTTTCTAAACATGAAGTTTAAAATACAACAGATAATTCGATTTTTCATAAATTAAATAAATTCTCGAGTTTCATACACATGTAAGTATGCTATGTATGCTGTGCAAAATCCATTCAACCATTTCTCTTACTTATGAAGAAAAGTGTACTTATAGCGACAAATGCAGCCATTAATAAGTGAAAAAATTAAGAAATTTAACATGTAAAGCAAATTATGTTTTTGAACTTCCACTGCCATGAGCATCAACCCTGAATCCTTCCTGGTGATGCTGACAAAGTTTTATGAATTGATTTGTAAAAGTATAGACACTCAAAATTAAAATATTATGTGATGCCTCTCCTGCTTCCCTTAAACGTTTTCTGTTTGATTTTATATACTTTGAGAAACATTTCATCTCAATAGGGTGACATTAAGTCATGCTGACTAGAGCAACTACTTATGATATTGGGAATGTAGCTTCTAGTCAGTGTAAAAGTTACTGACAACTGCATAAAACCGAAACTATGTACTGTACCTTCTTGATTTTTAGGATGCGTTAACTATTTACATTTTTCTTTTTTCTTTTTGCTGCTTACCAGGTACAGTGTACAGTGTTCTTGGACACAGCAGAATGGAAAAGCCTTTTGTTTCTCATTTACAATCAGTAGTTCTTGAAAATCTTGCATCTAAGTAAGACACCTTTCAACAATATCGTTTTAACAGCTTTTCACCCTTTAACTAACCTTTTAGCATCTAAGTACACTATGTGATCAAAACTATCCAGACACCTGGTTGAAAATGACTTACAAGTTTGTGTCACCCTCCGTCGCTAATGCAGGGATTCAGTATGATGTTGGCCCACCCTTAACCTTGATGACAGCTTCCACTGTCACAGTCATATGTTCAATCAGGTGCTGCAATGTTTCTTGAGGAATGGCTGCCAATTCTTCACAGAGTCCTGCACAGAGGAGAGGTATCGATGTCAGTCAGTGAGGCCTGGCCCAAAGTAGCATTCCAAAACATCCCAAAGGTGTTCTATAGAATTCAGGTCAGGACTCTGTGCAGGCCAGTCCCTTATAGGGATGTTATTGCCATATAACCACTACCTCTCATGCCACGCATTATGAACAAATGCTCAAATGTAGTGAAAGATTCAATCGCCATCCCCGAATTGCTATTCAGAAGTAGGAGGCAAGAAGGTGCTTAAGACATCAATGTAGGCCTGTGCAGTGATAATGCCATGCAAAACAACAAGGGATGCAAGCTCCTCCATGAAAAACATGACCACACCATAAAACCACCACCTGTTGGCAGTTACTGTTTCTGTTGGCACTCGACACTCGGGCAGATGAAGTTCATCGGACATTTCCTATACCCACAACCAGTCATCAGACTGCCACACTGTGTAGCATGATTTGTCACTCCAAACAACATTTTTCCACTGTTGAATCGTCCAGTGTTAATGCTCCTTATACCAAGAGATGTGAGGCATTTACTGGTATGATGTGTGGCTTATGAGCAGCCACTCAGCCAAGAAATTCAAGTTTTCTCACATCCTGCCTAATTGTCATAGTACTTGCAATGGATCCTGATCCAGTTTGGATCCTACTTTCGACGTCTTCAGATGCCCACCATTTTTGGAAACAATGCTTCATTGATAACAAAAGCTCTCCACCTGCTCAATCTCCTCTTCTTTCACAGGTAGTGCATTCTTGGTTCTTACTGTTCATACTAAGCTCTTTAGTCTTAGCTGTGTTTATTTTTAATACAGCTCTCTGCGCTTCTGCTTCTCACTCATATCCTTGAAAACGTCGGTTAGTAGACAGATGTTGTTTGTAAAGTCTAGGTCCTCTAGGCAATCATATAGAGTACTCTGTATAATTCTTCCTTTCTTTTCTCTTGCGCTCTGTTCTTCATGACACCATCTAAGGTCAGAAAAACAGCAGTGCCTTACTGCAAATTTAAAATGAATTGTTCTGAGTGATTTCCATCATGTTTCACCTGGCAATTATATTCTCTGTACATCATCTTCATGATACTCATGATCTTTGGAGGTACTTTGTAGTTCCGCATTGTTTTCCAGGTGGCTTCTTGCTGCACCCTATCAAAGGCTTTTTCAAAGTCAGCAAAAAACAGGTACAAAGGAGACCAGTATTCTAAGGATTGCTCAGTACTGATCCTTGAGGTGTTGATTTGGTCTGTGCATGATCTGCTTTCTACCAATGATGGTAGAGCCCTTGCCCATGAATGGCAAAAGTCCCGAGTTCGAGTCTCAGTCTGATACACAGTTTAATTTTGCCAGGAAGTTTCAAATCAGTGCACACTCTGCTGCAGTGTGAAAATCTCATTCTATCAACCTCAAAGTCTTCTGCTCCTCTCATGGTCAGCTACACGTAGCTTGCTCTTGGGTAGCAAATTCAAAAAATCTGTACATATATAACATGGATAATAGAATGAAATGTTGTTTTGACCGTCGATCAATATAGATACTGAGAAATTTATGGTCAGCTGCTCCATCTATGGTCTCATTTTGTACTTTAAGGCTTTTCTATTAGGTTTTCTACTTATATAGAAGTTCTTGTGATTAGTCTCCTTATATTAAGAGTTACCAGTTGGGGACAGACATAAGTGCCGTGTGAGCTTTCTCCTAACATTTCTGGTGTTCTATTTGTAATTGTTATATTATTGTTGACAGCAAGTAACACTGTTTCATCTTGTGTGACCTGTAGTGGCAAGCCAGTAATGTATGAGGTAGTTCGAAATGTTCTTAGAGCAGAACACATAGATATGAATCACTGAAGCGTAACTTTTTTATGTTTCAGTGTAGGCTCCCTTTGTACTAATACATGTGGCCCAGTGATGTTCCAATACCTTGAGCTCAACTCAAAAATTAGATTCCTCTGTGCCTGCAAAACACTGTCAACTTCGGCTGTCCGTTCTTGGTTTGAAGACAATCTCTGTCCATCATAGAAAATATTGGGCTTGAGGAAGAGATGGATGTTTGATGGAGCCAAATAAGGTGAGTCTGTCAACAATTCATATCTAAACTGATGTATTTTTGTCATGGCATTGACACTTGCGTGTGTGCGCATAATGTCTTGTTGGATGATGACTTTCTTTCCTGCCAAACCTGCCCTTCATTTGTATATCTTTTGCTGTAGTTGGTCTAAGAATTAGGGTAACATTATCCTGTAATTCTTTCACCTGTGTAAAGGTAACATATCAGCAGAATTCCTATTGCATCTCCAGAAACTAACACCATGACCTACCAAGCTGACGTTATTGTCTTTGTAAACATTCCAGGCTTAGGACAATTTTACAAAAAGCAAGTGATTACACTCATGAATCAATTTGTTGACACAATCAGTTTATGTTCACAAATGTAAGTCCTGCACTCTTTTAGCATTTCAAATCAAATAAGGAAAATCCTTCTTGACAATAAAGGGAAACTCCTTGGACAACTTAAAGTTTTCGGAAAAAAATGTAAATAAATATTTATGTGAGACAATCCTCTGAAAAGTTCTATTGCAAAAAAATGCCTGTCTTCTTAGGATGGACAGTATGCAAAAAATTAAAGACCCATCTCATGAGCAATACAATGAGTTTGAGCCTCAGAGTCCACAACTGGAGCAGCAGGTCATGATGCGCATTGGTCCCAGGTGGCAAGGGCATCATCAAGTCTGGGCGGGGACATAGAGCTGGGAAACTTCTGCTTCTGCTGGCATAGATTGAACTGTCTGTTGCTTGCTGGGTGAAGGCAGTTACACCCATGTGGTAGATGACTACTAGATAGCTATTGGTCTGGCAATGTGTGCTCAAACTGGCTGAGGAATATGGACCGCAGATGCACCCAAAGATCCATATTCATGGTGGTTTCTACTGCTCACATGAGTGCCCTCAGAACTAGCTTGCTTCCTGCAGGACAAGAGACGTTCAGCTGACTTTGACCAATGTACCTGCAGAACAGGAGCAAGGAGCTGCATAACTGTGTAACGTTGTGGGTTGGCAGCTTGTAGGAGGCCCCAGAAACACACCATATCTTCCCCAATTCTCGAGAAAGACCCAGATCGGCAGAGACTGGAGTGAGAAACAACGTCATCGTCACTGCCAGAAGCATTGCCAAAGGGCAAGGTAGGGATTGTTGGTGTGTTAACATGCATTGGGATGGTGAATGGAGTCATCGTCTGGCTGGGCACACCGGAAGGTGGCAGCAATACATCTGCTGGGTGAGCAGCAAAAACCTTGGCAGGGGCAGTATTGGTTGATGCGCTGTAAGAGTTGGGAGCACTTGAGGAGTGTGATGAGAAGCATAGCTTGCCTCAGAAGATGGGAAACAGTGGTTGTCAGCCACCAGGGCTAGCCACAGAAAAAATTCATATCCCACATCAGGTCCCTGGGAGACAAACAATGTTGGTGGGAAGAAGAGGAGAAGGGGGATGGTCTGTCGGGTGGATTATGGACAGAGAAGAGTGGAGAGGGCAACCATGGGGCCACTCTGCCAGAGAGGAGCCCTCCATCAGAGTGTCTCAGTATGATCCGAGAAAAAGATGAAGATTCTCATGAGAGGAGTGGTACTCTTGTAGTTTAGACATTTGAAATTTAAAAGTCTGCAGAAAATGTTCAGCAGTGCCATTGGAGGCAAGGTGGGAACTAATGCAATGCTGCGAGCAGCACAGAAGGCAGTAAATTCAGAGGAAGTTAGCTGAACCCCATTATCAGTAACAATAGTGCATGGAGGCCCTCTAGTGCGAAAATCTGGGTAATTGCCCAAATGGTGTAGGAAGATAAATTGGAAGACTTGCAGACCAAAAACAGAAAACAGGACCCAGCATGCATGATGGTAAGCCACATAGAGTCAAGGATGGGGTATTCGAAGTCCAGATGAATGTGGGGCCAAGGAACGGCAGTGGAAGGCCATGTTAAGTAATGCTGAGATGGGGCCCTCACCAACTCTGGCAGGTGGAGCAAGCAGTGACCAAATCTCAAATAGTAGAATCTGTGCCTCATAGACATGATGGGGAGGCAGTCACTAGGTAAGAACAGTCCACCAGTGTCCTTTGTGGAGCAACCAGAGGAAGCGGTTGCAGAGAGCCACCAAATAACCAGCCAAGTGTAGTTGTTATCACCCTGTACCAGGACAATGCTGTCCCGGGAAGAGAGGTCCTGTTGTTGATCCCAGAACACCTGAAGATCTGAGTGTGCCACAGCCTTAGGGTTGGGTGGTCAGCTTTGACAGATGTGCTGGAAGAGATGTGGAAGACTGGATTGTCTGCAGTGTGGAGTCAGACAAGGTTGACATCCAGGAGTAGCTGTGCAAAGTTGGCAGCAACAGCGGTCAAGGTGGCAGCAGACTTCTGGATCAGTATTGAACACTGGGTCCTCTCCTAATGAAGGCCGGGAGAGGAGGTCAGCGTTGGTATGGAGGAGCGTGGAGCACAAAATTGCCTCATAGGAATAGACAGAGAGGAACAGGGCACAGTGTTGGAGTTGGTGGGCTGTGTGGTGCTGAAACCCAGAGGAAGGGCAACTGGGGCTTCTGGTACATACTGAGGGTACATTGGTGCCCACAGACATAACCATTGGACTTTGTGAACCCAAAAATAATGACCAGTGCTTATTTTTTGATTTGGCCATAATTTCACTGGGCAGAATAGTTTTAGAGACTAGCTTCAGAGACAAAGGCAGTTGGCTGCACCACCTCGTTGATCACTTGGAAAAGAACAGCTCCCACACCATAATTGGAGGTATCTGTAGTGAGTGTACACAGCTATCATAGGTCATAAGGCAGGTAGGATTGAGGAGCACCTGTTTTAATAAGTGGAACACCCTGCCACACTCAGGGGACCAGAGGCACTGGACATTCATTCAGGAGAAGAGTCTCTGCGACGGCAGTTGCATGGAGAATGAAATGACCTAAGACAGATTCGAGTTGATTTTTGTGGCAAAGCACAGGGAGCTTCTGGATCACCTCAATGGACTGCATGACAGGGTAGATGCTGGAAGCACTTCGGATGTGGCCAAGATATTCCACTCATTGCACTAACGGGTCACGCTTGTCCTTGTTACAGTGGAGATCCACATGACGAGACACTGCAAACAAAAGATTCAGATTGTGTAAGACGTCTTAGACAGAGGCACCAGTAACCAGGATATTGTCCAGGTAGTTGGCAGCCTGGGAAACATATAGCAACAGTTGTTCAATATACTGCTGGAAAATTACTAATGCACTCATGATACTGAAGGGAAGTTGATTGTATTGAAAAAGACCAAACAGGATATTGATAACCAAAATGTCATGGAGGCTGCCTCTAAAGGAATTTGCAGGTATGTGTCACACAGATCAGTTTTTGCATAAATCTTGCTAGCACCCAGTTGAGACAAAATCTCCTTAGCTTAGGGGATAGGGTAAGAGTCCACTACTGACTAAGAGTTGACCATGACACTGAAAATGCTGCAGATGTGTTTCTGACCTGTATTCCTCCAATAAATTGTTTTCCTACCACTAATAATTGTTTTTAGCACTCAGAAACACTGCTCATGCAGTGAACGCAGTTGGATTTAAATTAATAGTGCGGAAAAAAAGCTTCACTACACTCAACTTTGTAAACCTGGTCAAATTCACTTCATTACTGCGAAAGCTTCTTTTATGCCCTTAACAATAGTGTTCTGCAGCTGTGTAGTGTACTAACTAAGAATGATTCTTTCATGTGATATAGCTCTATTTTGGAATAGGCCTACACATTCTAATATGCTTACTGAATTACAATTGTTCTCTGAAGAGCATTTGTCATTTTATGGTAAGCCAGATGTTTTCCCCCTATATGCAATTTAGAAATACTGATGCACTTTTAGTACCATGCCAGAGTTATGAACATAAAAAACTAACATTATAACTATAGTAAAACCTCTTTTCACATTAGCAGACTGTACATTTTGCCGCCATTTTCGTTTGATCCTGTCCTAAGCTTTTTCTCTCTGAACTACTTGTTTTCCTGCTATTAAAAATCAACATTCGGAAGTAACTGAAGGACATCTTGTCATCCTTCCCTTCAAACAACATTTAGAAAGCTCCATCCTTTCCTCTTCTTAAATTAATTGAATGATGATCCTAGATTATTCGGTTTTTCTTTCTCCTTGTCATTAGTCGACACAATAACAATACTTATATTTTACTGTCTGTTCATTTCAAACAAAACTGTATGTTTAAAAACAATGAATAATTTACGTAACACACTAAAAGTAAATAAACGAGTTTGATGATGAAAGTACATTGCCTTTAATCTGCTGGCTCGTGTGGTGGCGACAGTGATTTTACCACCGTGTGTGTAAACACTGGACTTCTGACAATGGCGACGATCAATTGACCTGGCGGAAAATATCCAGTGTGAGTGCAACCGGCCTTAAAGACCTGGTCAGAAAGAGCGTGGCCTGGCAGTCCGACCTGTGGCCTTGAACAGCAATGGCAATGGCCAGGCCGCATAGTTGTTGTATATTGGTGTCGGTCATACAGAGCGTGACTCTGGCTGGCTCGCCGCACCGGCTGACATCGAGTTTCAACACAGAGAGATTCACAGCAGCCAGTAGCAGCTGTTTGCATTTGCTGGTGCATTTGACTACAATGGTGTGAGGCAGATATTTGATACCACGCTACACGTGCAGGCTGCTATGTGATGAGGTTCCGTCTGTTTCCACGGTGTGACAGCTGACACAGCAGTAACCGCTTCTGCCTGTCTGGTGTTCCTTGCCCCGGTCATCCACCGTGCCTGACCCGCACAGGCAGACTGCGGCATTGTGTCTGACCAGGTATTCAAGATGCTGAAAATCAGTTTTTATCTTTCCTGTATGTTTGGAAACTTACACATCCGGGATATATTATAGGAACAAAGCCTAGAAACACAGTTGGCCCTTGTGACTCCTAAGGGATTGAGACCACTCATTTCTAAGTCATTATCAAACTATCACAAACAAGCCATCATTCTCTCATTAATCATCAGTCACTTATTAGTTACCATCTCTCTACAATATGCAGTGTCGATCAAATGCCTGGATGGTTAATGGCGTACACTCGCTTGCAATACTGAAGTAAATGGCAACTGGCAAATGTTTCAAACTTGGTCCCAGTGTGGCGACTCCTCGTGGTCATAGAGAGGAGACAAATAAAATTGGAAATGCATTTCTGAATAAAATTTGGCAGCTCTGCAAAGTTTAGTTTTGTGTACTATGCTGTATTCTTACAGGCAGACGCCATAGTGTCAGCCACATCAGTTTTAGATGAATTCGCTGTTTTTCACACATTTGTGGAAAAGGTGTCTCATTTTAAGAGTTGTGGGAATATTCTTAATTGCTCTCGGAAATGCACATTTTTGAGGCACAACACCATGTCAGTAAGTGCACCACTGCTGAGAGATGTTAATAGGTGCTTAAAATAAATAATAACAATTCCATTGTTAAATACATAAAAATAAATTATTTTTTCTCTTTAAGTAAGAATAAATCATTTATTTTCACCTGCCTTAATACAGTTTCTTGCTATATTTGCTTTTCGCTGTTAGTCTCCTGAAAAGTGAAAAAAATCAGGGCTTTACTTTCTATTTTGTAAAGTAAAATCTAAATGTACACAATAATTTCCACAACCCATAACAGATTCATGTCTTAACAAATTTTGTGAACTTTGGTTGGAAGGATGATGTGGCTGTTTTATTGTTACAAACATATTAATGTAGTTTGAAATACTGTTGTAAATTTAATATTAAGAACAAAAGAAGGCATATGATTGTGGAAATCGGTTCTGTTACTAATAATGTGAATAACTTGCCAACTCACTTACCTGCATTACTTAAACAGAAGTTGAAATCGTCTTGGGGCCTTCCCATAACTATCTACCACTTTTTCGATAAAGGACTCCTCCTCTGATTTTATCTTATCACGATGAACTGACACTATACACAAATAACTGAGTCGATTATCTGCCATGGTAGTTCTTAGCCACATTTTTACACTCCTGAGAGTGCTGCAAACAAACATGACATAGGCCTATACTAATTCATACAGTGTAACCTTCTTCAGTTACTCTACTGTGATAATATTTCAAATTAGATTTAAAATTAATTAGAAGAAATGTTTCATCTGACTTAAGAAATTGTTTCAAAGTCTTTCTAATTAAGTAATTACAGTCAGAAAAATGACACTGTGTTAATTAGTACTTGAATGATCTTTCCGCAGAGCAGGTGGTTGCCAGTAAGCTAAGGGCTATCGTCAAGGCTGAAGCTATGGCAGGCAAGAATTTGGCTTTGTCCAGTAGATCAGTCAGGCTTAATTCAGCAATATCTACTTCAGTTACTTTACCGCGTTTCCACATACTGATCCATTTCCATGCTTCTTCAGTGAAGTTATTTAAAGATTGCCATAAAATCTTATGATATTTTCATTTATCCTTTTCATATCTAGGTAACTTTGGGATTTCATTACCTTTGGGTGCAAGCAGAAAATCTCAAAAGATGCCTTGTTATCTTCTGAAAACCGTTCTTGCAAGTACTGGACTAGGGAATCCAAATATGGAAATTTCTTTCTTTCTTTGATAGTACCAATGGCATTTCTGACCTCTGGTAAGGTGTTCAAATAATTCACAACTAAATTAAGTCTATGGCTAGCACAACGATAGAAGTGAGCCTTGGGATATTTCTCAGCAATTATCTGCTGTACTTCGCTAATTTTACTGGCCATCCTACTGCACCCGTCATTGCCTTGTCCTACCATTTTATCTAGATTTAAACCCCAAGCAGATAAAGTAGATATTATTGTGTTGGAGATGTGTTTTACATCTAAACTTGCTAACAGTGTAAATCCAAGGAAGTCTTCTCTGACAACATAAGTTGCATGGTCAAAATAACGTGCAGAAAGAGAAAGTTGTTCTGTGCCTGCAATATCCATTATTTTGTCTGCCAAAACTGAAAATGATTCGCTGTTATTGATGGTATTAATCAAATCATTTCTTAGTACTTTGGCGCATACATCAATTAAATCATTTTGGGTTCTATGAGAAACATAGGTAGCATTTTTAGGCACACCCTCAAAATGTTTCCACAGTGTTACGTCACCTGGCTGTACTCTAAATTGCAACAAATCATCAAATACAGCGTTTGAATTTGTTTTTCTTCTTAAAGGTAAGTCATGTAATGCACAAAACAATACACAAGAAACAATTGATTTTAACTTTGCACGATCAGTTTGTACTAATTTCGCAAGATTCTCATCGGCGAGTTCTTCCACACCTTTAGTTTTGTTTGTCACACCACTTATGAAATTATTTGACTTTTCTATTGCATCTTTATGCCACTCGGAATTCATATGCATTTTTGGACATTCATGGAACTTTTTGAAATTTGTGAATGGGTGGCTTATGAATGCACCATGATGACTACCATGCATTATGAGTGGGTGGAAAAGCACACAAAACTTGCAGAGGGCACCTTTAACTGCTTTAGAATAGACCAGCCATGGATATAATGACAGCCAGGCTGGTTGAAATGTTCTTTTTGTGCTGTCTATGTCAGTCTTAAAATTATAACTTTTTTCAGGTTGCCATGGATTAAATAAAATCCTATGCTTTAGAAAACTGTCAACATCCTATTTTTCAATGTAATTTCAGACATCGGGAACACTGACTAGGATACTACTACCCTTTCCATCAATGCACTAGAAGCCAGCAGTGGAACTGGCTTTGTCTTTATTTTCTCCATCAGCACAACTACTGGAATTTTTAATAGTTATGGCGCATCTGACTCACTCTTTTCCTGTGATACCTCATCATAGACAGCATCTTCTTCGACACCTCCACTTTCATTTGTAGTTTTCATTCACTTGTGAGGTACAAAAAACTTATGTATATCTGTCATTTACACTGTATACACTGCGATTTTAAATTCACAATGCACAAATGTCTATGCAAACCACTGTCCACTTACAACTCACAATGAATTTACACAACCCTTAAAGTGGTGTGATGCTGAACCTAGCTGAGTCATGACTAAAGAACAGAAGCTGAAATCATATCACGGTGGTTGGAGGAAGGGAGGCGTTTTGGTTCAACAATGAAACAATGCAGTGTCCATTAGACCCCAAGCCAGTGGCTTTGAGTTTCGCGTGATCATTTGGAGCAGTTTCTTGCGATGGATGTGGAAATATTTATGCGATATGTTCCTATTAGAACATAGCAACACTCATCTGGAACGTTCCGGAAATGTAGGTAGCTCACGACACACCGTGCTAGACCATGTTCGTTGACAGTAGTTCCAATGACGAATATTGCCTACTTCTACAGACAAGTAGTGATATTAGTGGCCTCACAGTACCCTCGAACACTTCTTCAGCAAACGAAAAGGAATATAATACAATACGCTAATTTATATTAGCATCTGACAATTGTTAACCATTATTTGAAATTTGAAAGAATAAAATTTTGCAGAGTGTGTTGTGCAACTGTCTTGTTTGCCAGTTGAGGTTTATGAAGAGGTTTGTACATAGTGAGATGGGAACAGAGAGGCTGACATTTTAGTACCCTATAAGTCAACATTTTCGAGATGGAACTCTCACCATGGGTACCATTCTTTATGGGACCAAGTACACATGTAGTAGTTTGTTAACTGGCAGATTTGTTTTATTTTATTATAGCTTATTAGTAATGCCCAGAGTTTGTTAACATGTAAACAGTCTTTCCTTACCAGATATGCATTGTTTACAGTTACTAAAATCTCGAATATTTCAGCTATATATATCTATCTTTAATTTTTTTTGTCATATAGATACTGTATCATAGATTATTTTTCAAGATAGATATCATTTTCTTACATTTGTGTTTAATGTCCCTTTATGACACAACTGATTCTTTTAATATGCAGAGAACGAACAATGGGCGTGCCTTCAGGAAAAATGCTTAAATGTGGCTCAAGAATGCATTTGTAAAAGTTAACAATAAACTGCTGGTTCATGTGATTATTCCCATTGTTGCCTCATTTGCTGTTGTTAATTTCTACCATGTGTGGGTGTAGAAATAAAGCAAAGATACTTCATACGCAATAGCTGTAAGACGATATATAACAATTTTGCACATCTTCAACAAACAAGATTTCTTAAAAAAAAACACATAATTTTTAAATTTATCGTCATTTTTTAATTTTAGTTCAATTCTCCTTTAAAGTTTTTCATTGCTCTAGTTCATCCTGTAATTCTGTTTAGATATGTTTTATATCATTTTTACGTCATGTTATCGATATTTTCCGGTTATTTTAGTGGTAATTTTACAGGTATTTTAAATCATACATAACTGAGCCCTAAAGTTACAGGTATTTTTTTATATTCGTAACCTGAATGAATTCTCACTAGGGGCAACTGCCTCCACTGCACCCCTCCCCCTCCGGGCACCCGTTGTTGGGCTACTCGAAAAGAACAATGGGGGTATCCCAGTGACTGTTGGAGATGGGAGTGAGGACACCAGCATCCTGTAAATGGCAGATTTTCTGTCAGAGACGGTCTTGTATCACAAATATAATGGTCCAAGTTTTCTAAAACTTAGGAACTGTTGGTGGAAGAAGTGTGACATGGCTCTCAAAATCCTTGACACCAGAAAGAAGAGAGTGCAGAAAACACTTTGGAGTACTTAGCAAACAAATCCGAGGCACAGGAACTGACCTTCATCCTACTGACATGAGAAATGGCATTGTGAATCTGCAGCCCCAGAGCTGTGAAATCGTCCAAGTTGAGGAGGTCAGAGGTATCAGGAAATCCAACAACCAGAACGCATTTTTTGATAGCTGTGTTCCTGTACTGAATATGTGCTGAGAGGGCATCCTTGATGGGAATGAGCTTCTTGCTAAAACTGTGTAGCTGGGTGTGGAATCCCAGGGCCTTACACATCGGCCAGTCAGTGATGGTGGCAGAGGACCCAGTATCAGTATGGAGAAGCCCCAGGATCCCATCAAGCAGAACAGGGAGAGACATTGATTTGTGGGAGGAAGGGACCATCGTGTAGATCAAAAGAATAGACGGTGTAGCATCGCGTTCCCCAGAGCTGTCAGGTTTGAGGGCGGTATGAGACACCTAATCAACAGACATTGCCATGGAAAGGTAAACTTTGGACTGGTGGTTAGATTTTTCACATGCCAAAAACCTGGTGTTCAGAAATGACACTGCTGCCAAGGACAGCTAATAAAACATCAACTGCAGGAAAGTAGGGCATACACACAATGCTCACCCTTCTGGCCCATGTTGTGGGAGGGTTTGAGGGAGGCAGAAGGCTTCTGAGGCAGCTTAGAGGCTAAGACCACTGCCAGATCCTGCAGGGATAATGCAGTGCACTGAGACTGCTAATACACCAGAATAATAGGGATGCAAGACTCAAGGGAGGTAGCCTTAAGTTTGAGGAAATTGTGATGGAGAGCCTCACACACAAGGGAGGAAAATGAATGTTTACACTGGAAATGCCAATCATGAAAGTGTCCCAGGAATCACATAATCCTCTGCTGATAAGATTTATGAGACAGACTGTGACAATTAAGAAAACTGTGGTTGGCCTCAGCCACATCAACGTTGGAATTAAAACAGTCAGAGACACTTGACTTCAGCCTCAGGATGCAGCTGTTGTATAAGCTGGTATACAAAGGGGCTGGCTTTGTCCGATGATAAGTGCTCTGCCGGGTGTTACCTGTCAGTCTGTGGATTAGGTATCACAACCATGGCTCACTTGTGGTCAAAGCTGTGGCACTTTGGGTCAAACACACAGAAGTCAGGCAGTGGCCGCTGGAACTCCTGGTTTGGGTTGAGGGTTGTGTCACTGTGCTTCGAAACCTCCAGTGACAAGTGCAGCCGACCCATGAGCTTCACCAGAAGAGCCCTGTTGGCCCTCTACATCTGTTGAAGCAGAAAGAGGATCAGATGGGTAAGGTCTATAGGCACACGTGCCAATGACATAGTGACAATAACACAGGAGAGCTATCTTTAACATTTATGTGATATTCTTGAAAATGAAGACTCCCGACTTGGGGCAATTTTCCAGTAAGTAAGTGATTATACTCATGAATCAATTTGTTGACACAATCATTTTTTCTTCACAGATGTAAGTTGTGCACTCTGTTGGCATTTCAAAACAAATAGGAAAAATCCTTCTTGACAATAAAGGGAAGACTTATTGGACAACTTAAAGTTCTCAGGAAAACAACATAAATAAATATTTGTCTGAGACTATCCTTTGAAAAGGTCTCTTGCAAAAAAGTAGCTATCTTCTTAGATTGCACAGTAGGCATAAAATTAAAATCCCATCTCATGAGCAATACCAGGAGTCTGCGCCTCAGACTTCACAGCTGGAGCAGCAGGTCACGATGCGCATTGGTTCTGGATGGCAAGGACGGAATCAAATCTGGGCTGTGACATGGTGCTGGTGAATTTCTGCTTCTGCTGACAGAGACAGAACTGAATGGTGCTTGCTGGGTGAGGGCAGTCATACCCAGGTGGTAGAAGACTAGATGACTACTAGATACCTATTGGTCTAGCAATATGGGCTCAGATTGGTTGAGGAAAATGGCGCTTCGGATACACCAAATGATCCATTTATGTGGTGGCCTCTACCCTCTTGTGCATGCCCTCAAATCTAGCCTGCTTTCTGCAGGCAGGTGAAGTTCAGCTGGCTTCTGCTAGTGTTCCTATGGGGCTGGAGCAATGGCATAGCAGTGTGACAATGTGGATTGGTAGCATTGTAGGAGACCACAGAAACACAATACTTTGATTTCTTCAGTGGTGTTGAATCATCATGTTTCCAGTGCTATGGGTGTTCTTTTGTCTGTGTGTTATAATAATGGACCCAGTATTCATCTGTGGTTACAAACTGGAACAGAATCCATGTTGGTTGCTCTGAAAAGAGGTCAAACATAGTTCACACATCTCCATTCTGTTGCATTTCTGATCCTGTGTTAAGAGTCGCGGCAGCAATCTAGCACACAGTTTTCTCATATTCAATTCCACTGTTAAAATGTGATATGCCATTCAGATGACATACTTATAGCTTCAGTAGTTTCATGCATTTTCAGTTGCCATTCCTCCAAGACCATTTTATGCACTTCTGCAGTTACTTCTGGGATAGTGGCATCTGCATTTATTTCTGGGTTAGTGGCATATCTTGGCTGATGACTAAGAAAATTATCATCAGAGTTTTCCTGACCAAATTTAAACTTATTTGTTCACTTGACAACCACTGAATATGAAGGAGCAGAGTCCTCCAGTGTGCCCAGAAAATCAGCATGAGTTTCCTTTGGTTTCATACATTTCTTTAGTTCAGTATTTTCCATCCTCAACAAACTGTGTAGTTGCAGGTTTTTGCATGGTGCTACAAGGGGATGTCACGAACAACATACTAAAATTCCTGAGTGTTGGTGTGTGAGGGGGAAGGGGTGCTAAAAAGTCACATTCTCCTCATGTTTTTCTCAAATAGCTTAGAAACTGTGGAACCTATTGAAAAATTTTCAAAGTACAAAATCAAACTACCTGAAATTTCCTGCAGAATATTTTTGCAGACTGTCAAAAATATTGTCTTAACAGTACAAAAGTAATGTTTATTTTTAAGTAAAGTGGGTTAAAAACAATTACAAAATGTGTATATGACATCTATGTATGCTAGAGCCATAGTATGGGATACATTATGTTCCATGGGTGCAGAATGGAGTGTGAGGGAAGATATGTTGTTACAATCTATGTAAATATCTGAACAGTGTTCTACACTGCCAGAAGTGAAATTGATTCTTAGCCATCCAGTACAACTGCTGTGGTGTTCTTATGGGAAAGGCAATTTTTTTAACCATGGGCTCTGCTCAATTTTCAGTTTACGTACAGACAATACCTCAAAAGCATTTTCTGTCCAGTTTTCCTATATCAATAGACAAAATAAATTCATTGAGCTTGTTTGTAGATAGTAGAGTTCCTTTCAGGTGTTAAGCAAACTTTTATGTAAAATACATTACTTTAAACAGTAACTGAGTAGTAATTAATTTGTAACTGTGCTCTTGTTAGTGTTTTGTGTAGGGTCGGTTTGAAAGGAATTGTATTGGTAAATGTCACAGCTGTTGCTGTCTTTCGTGTACAGTGTATTGTGAAGCTGTGTAATTGTATTGTAGTCGTTTGGTGGTGAATTAATGAAACACCTTAATGTTATTGCACTTCTCATGTGATTAATTGTATTAATGGGTTTCTGCACAAATCTTTTCCACGCAGGAATTGTTGGCACACATAAAGCCAGTTACACTGAGTGGTGTCACTAACCACACATTCATGGTGTGTCTTCAAGATAAGTGTGGATATGTGTGATAGAATGGACCTGATATGCTACAGTCTAGAACAATAACCTATTATAATCTATCGGTTAACTTACACTGAGGTGACAAAAGTCATAGGATACTTCCTGATATCATGTTGGATCTCCATTTGCCTGGCACTTGAATTGTCCAGAATGTTCCTCAAACCAGTCATGAACACTTGTGGCCTGGTGAAATTTCACATTGTCCTCCATAAAAATTCCATCATTATTTGGAAAGATGAAGTCCATGAATGACTTCAGAAGGACTCCAAGTAGCCAAACATAACAATTTTTAGTCAGTGATCAGTTTGGACCAGTAGACCCAGTCTGTTCTCTATAAATACAGCCTACAGCATTATGGAGCTTCCACAGTTCTTGACAACTTGGGGTCTATTGTTTCTGAGGTCTGTGCCACACTCAGGTCTTACCTACTGATATCAGGAATCATCTGACTGGGCAACAGTTTTCTAGCCATCTGAGCTCAAACCAATATGGTCACAAGTGCAGCAGAGGCACTGCAGGTGATTTTGTGTTGTTAGAAAAGACACTTGCGTGAGTCATCTGCTGCCATAGTCCATTAATTGCAGATTTCAGCACACTGACCTATCGGATTCATTTGTTGTATGTCCCACTTTGATTTGTGCAGTCATTTGATACAATGTTGTTAGTATGTTAACAGTGTCATCTCTATGTGAATGATGCTGCTCTTGGTTGTTAAGTGAAAGCTACTGGCCACTATGTTGTTTGTAGTGAGAGGTAATGTCTAAAATTTGGTATTCTCTGCACACTCTTGATACCATGGATCATGGAATATTCATTTTGAAAATGGAATGTCCCCTGTGCCTAATTCCAACTGCCATTCCACATTCGAAGGCTTTTAATTCCAATTGTGTGACCATAATCTCATGATACACTGTTTCACAGGAATTTCCTGAAGACAATTACAGCTGTGCCAATGAACTGCCCTTTTATGCCCTTGCGTAGAGAATACTGCTGCCATCTCTATATGTACATGTTGCTATCCCATGATTTTTATCATCTCAGTATGTGTTGAAGTATCTGAAATTCTGTAACACACATGTGACCTACCACTTCTCTTGTAGAAGGGTATAGTTACTCCTTTGAGTCAGTTCAGATGTTGGGAGTGCGGAGGCTAGGGTGGTGTATTCATACCCCTCAGTCTTTGAAAAGTATTCCAGACACTTAAAGTTGATACAATCAAATCAACATGTGGATAGCACATTACACTTATGACAGGCTCTTCAATGTGATAGAGAGTTGAGAGTTCAAGCTGTTGAATTGTTTCACATAATAGCTGACTTAACAACTGTGAATAACTACTCACTTGATAAACTAAAGGTAACTCCACTATATAAAGATGAACTTAGTGAAAGTTATTTTGTCTACTCACAAATGAGAAGTTGACAGGAAATGCTAGGGAGGTATTGTCTGTCTGTAAACTCCAACTCAAGCAGTGCTCACAGTCAAGAATGTCGCCTTTCCGAGAAGAAAACTACAGCTGCTGTAAAGGGTGACTAAGAATCAATTTCCTCTCTAACAGTGTAGAGCAGTGTGCAGATATTTATGTAGATTAGTTCCATATACATTTCTTCTGTTAGTGTAACTAGTAACTCATATCTGCAGTCCATGTCGTGTTAATGCATTTGTTGTAAAATAAAGATCCCCGAATATGTCTGGGCACTGGGGAGAGTAATGATAACTTTGTGGAACACCCTGTACCTGATTTTGAGGCAAATGGAATGGAGAATAACCTACTCAGTGCTTTGTTGATGCAGACTTTTCAAGGAAGGAAGCTCCTAAACACAATCTGGCAACCTACCATCCCTCGCATTACTACTCCATACATTCCCCCTTACCCTGGTTACACCCACAGATCACAATACGTCCATTTATACAGCTCTACTGCACTTAGATGTGATACATACATTTAATATGTGTAATCAAACCACTTCATTTAAAAATAAACATTGATTTTGTACTGCTAAAACAATAATTTTGACAATGTGCAGTTTTTCTGTCCACTGTGACCTGGAAACTACAGGTATGGAGGAAAATAAATAGAACTTTTTTTGCAGGAAATTTAATATATAATATTTTTGAGCTATTCAATAAAAACAACAAAAAGTGACCTTTCAACAATCCCTCCTCCATGACATCCCACTAGTCAGGATTTTTAGTATGTTGTACATGACTTTCCCATGTAGGACTGTGCAAAAATTTGTGACTACACAATTTCTTTTGCCTAGTTGACTTTTTCTTCTGTTTGATGATTGGGCTAAGGAAGACATCTGAACCATGAATCTCTGTCCAAGGGCACTTAAACATCATATATTTACCCATTAAGGATGACCTATTATTATGTGGGATCATCACTGCACTAGCTCTAGTATATGGTAATGATTCCAAATTTTTCACACTAGCATCATAAATGAGAAACATTATTGGGTCTAACACATACCCTTGAGGGACTGCAGTGTTCAATTATTCTTTACCTGAAAGATGTTCATGAAGTGACTACAACTGGTAGTCACACAGGTCAGTCAGCCACAGTATTGTAGTTTGCTAGGAAAATTGTGAACTTACAGCACAGGCCTAAAGGTGGCACTGCCAGCATGGCTAGTCAAGTAGCAAGCTTACAGCATAGGCTACAGTACAATACTGCTAGTATGAGGCTGTGCCAGTCAACATAAAAAGATAACCCCTGATGCCAAAGATGGAGGCTTCTGTTGTGATGAAGTCATGATTTTAGTGGACACATGTGTGATGGAATGTTCTGAGAATGTGTGAACAGTGTTCATCTACTATGGAATGTATCAGTTAAGGTGTCCCATATTTTCTGACTTTAATATTTTTCTGTGTTCACCATCCTGTATTGTTCATGTGACTCTAAAACACATCTGCTCAAAATTCTGTTCCAATAGAAGCACTGTAATCTATGCCAGAGTATGTGTATGTCCAGTGTAGTCAGTTCTTTATTTGTTTCTGATTGTATCACATGTATTTTACAGTCTCTGTTTAAGATGTCACAACAATTATGCGGTGCCAAGAGACATTGTTGTTAAGGTGAAATATAAAAGGCCAAATAACCATTACATAGAGAAGTTTTTATAACATACAAGAAGTACAGTTGACTATTAGTGGAAGTGCTGATTTTGTGGTTCCAAAGTGCATATATTTTGGAAGAGAACAAGAATTCTGGCAAGAGATATTCAGCATTGTTCACAAAAAGTTATAATCTTGCATTTGGGGCGGAGAAAACTGCAAAATCATAAAGGCATTATTGAGTGCTGTGAAAAGAAGTTTATAAATAATAATAAATAATTTGTACAGTTTATTTGATACTGCACATTCCCATGCTCTACAGACAATCAAGTTGGAAGAAGACAAGATGGTTTTACTTCAACAGAAAAAGCCAGAGCGTAAAGCCTACCTTGTAGAAGTAGACTGAACACTTGCGCATAAAGAAAAATGAGTGAGGCAGAGAAAATTGGAAGAAGAGAAAAGTCAAGAGGAACAAAAGTGCACAGCATCTACTTCTGCATCTTGCATTATACGTCTTTCTTCATCATCTGAACACTATAAGGAATTTCAAGTTCAGATGAAATTGACATTGGTAATGGTGAGTAATTTGAAAGTACTTCTGGGAGTAGTTCATTGGAGAATGTTGCTAGGTGAGGTACCAAAAATTTTACTACTGAAAAATTTGGGGCTGCATTGGATAGATAAGTGTAAGAGATTATGTATATATATAGCTAAAAACAAAGATGATGTGACTTACCAAACGAAAGTGCTGACACGTTGATAGACACACAAACAATCACAAACATACACACAAAATTCAAGCTTTCACAACCAATGGTTGCTTCATCCAGAAAGAGGGAAGGAGAGGGAAAGATGAAAGTATGTGGGTTTTAAGGGAGAGGGTAAGGAGTCATTCCAATCCCAGGAGCGGAAAGATTTACCTTAGGGGAAAAAAGGACAGGTATACACTCGCACACACTCACATATCCATCCGCACATACACAGACACAAGCAGACATTTGTAAAGGCAAAGAGTTTGGACAGAGATGTCAGTCGAGTTGGAAGTAGAGAGGCACAGATGTTGTTGAAAGACAGGTGAGGTATGAGCGGCGGCAACTTGAAATTAGTGGAGGTTGAGGCTGGTGGATAACGAGAAGAGAGGATGTACTGAAGTGCAAGTTCCCATCTCCGGAGTTCTGACAGGTTGGTGTTAGTGGGAAGTATCCAGATAACCCGGATGGTGTAACACTGTGCCAAGAAGTGCTGGCCATGCACCAAGGCATGCTTACCCACAGGGTGATCCTCATTACCAACAAACACTATCTGCCCGTGTCCATTCTTACGAATGGACAGTTTGTTGCTGGTCATTCCCACATAGAAAGCTTCATAGTGTAGGCAGGTCAGTTGGTAAATTACGTGGGTGCTTTCACACGTGGCTCTGCCTTTGACCGTGTACACCTTCCGGGTTACAGGACTTGAGTAGGTGGTGGTGGGAGGCTGCATGGGACGGGTTTTACACTGGGGGCGGTTACAAGGGTAGGCACCAGAGGGTAGGGAAGGTGGTTTAGAGATTTCATAGGGATGAACTAAGAGGTTACGAACGTTAAGTGCATGGTGGAAAGACACCCTTGGTAGAGTGGGGATGATTTCATGAAGGCTGGATCTCATTTCAGGGCAGAATTTGAGGAAGTCGTATCCCTGCTGGAGAGACACATTCAGAGTCTGATCCAGTCCCGGAAAGTATCCTGTCACAAGTGGGGCACTTTTGGGATTCTTCTGTGGGAGGTTCTGGGTTTTAGGGTATGAGCAAGTGGCTCTGGTTATTTGCTTCTGTACCAGGTCGGGAAGGTAATTGTGGGACGCGAAAGCTGTTTTCAGGTTGTTGGTGTAATGGTTCAGGGATTCCGTACTGTAGCAGATTCGTTTGCCACAAAGACCTAGGCTGTAGGGAAGGGATCGTATGATGTGGAATGGGTGGCAGCTGTCATAATGGAGGTACTTTTGCTTGTTGGTGGGTTTGATGTGGATGGACGTGTGAAGGTGGCCATTGGACAGATGGAGATCACGTCAAGGAAAGTGGCATGGGATTTGGAGTAGGACCAGGGGAATGTGATGGAACCAATGCAGTTGAGTTTGAAGAGGAAATCCTGGAGTTCTTCTTCACTGTGTGTCCAGATCATGAAGATGACATCAATAAATCTGTACCAAACTTTGGATTGGCAGGCCTGGGTACCAGAGAAGGCTTCCTCTAAGCGATCCATGAACAGGTTGGTGTATGAGGGCGCCATCATGGTACCCATGGTTCTTCCCTTTAATTGTTGGTATGTCTGGCATTCAAAAGTGAAGGAATTGTGAATCAGGATGAAGCTGGCTAAGGTCATACGGAAAGAGGTTTTAGGTAGGGTGGCAGGACAGTAAATCTTTGATGAGGGCTTTTTGGTTGAATCTGGGAGTGAGGCTGAAGGTGAGACCTTTGGATTGGGCGGTTTCGGATTGGGAGAGAGGTTTGGAGGAAAAGTTAACTACTGAATTGGGGTGTTGTGGTTCCAGATTGTGTTGAATAAAATTTTGAGGTTTTGGGGAGGGGGTGGGGGGTGGAGCTGGAAGTGGGAGATTGAGTAGATGGGAGAGACTGGGTCTGTGTGCACAGTGGGACCCACCTCCTCTTCCTCAAAATCACCCTCTTCAAACCTTCCAGGAATTTCTGACTTCCAGCCTTGCCTCTCAATCCTTCTTAAAAAACCTTAATCCCACTGCCAGCATCAGCACTTCTAAAGCCCAGGCTATCCGTGATCTGAAGGCTGACCCATCCATCGTCATTCTTCTGGCTGACAAGGGTTCCACGACTGTCGTACTTGATCGTCAGGAGTATGTGGCTGAGGAACTGCGTCAGCTTTCACACAATACTAGATACAAAGTTTGCCAAGGTAATCCCATTCCTGATGTCAGGGCGGAGCTTCTGGGAAGCCTCAGAACCTTAGGCCCCCTACAAAACCTTTCACCTGACTCCATCGACCTCCTGACTCCAGTGACACCCCGCACACCCATCTTCTACATTCTTCCTAAAATTCACAAACCCTATCATCTCGTCTGCCCCATTGTAGCTGGTTACCAAGCCCATACAGAATGTATCTCTGCCTACGTATATCAACACCTTCAACCCATTACATGCAGTCTCCCATACTTCATCAAAGACACCAACCACTTTCTCGAACCCCTGGAATCCTTACCCAATCTGTTACCCCCAGAAACTATCCTTGTAACCATTGATGCCACTTCCTTATACACAAATATTCCGCACGTCAAGGGCCTTGCTGCGATGGAGCACTTCCTTTCACCCCGATCACCTGCCACCCTACCTAAAACCCACCAACAAGCAACAGGACCTCCATTGTCACAGCTGTCAACCATTCCACATCAAACGATCCTTTCCCTACAGCCTAGGTCTTCGTGGAAAACGAATCTGCTCCAGTCCGCAATTCCTTAACCATTACACCAACAACCTGAAAACAGCTTTCGTATCCCACAACTACCTTCCCGAACTGGTACAGAAGCAAATAACCAGAGCCACTTGCTCATACTCTCAAACCCAGAACCTCCTACAGAAGAACCCCAAAAGTGCCCCACTTGTGGCAGGATACTTTCCGGGACTGGATCAGACTCTGAATGTGGCTCTCTAGCAGCGATACGACTTCCTCAAATTCTGCCCTGAAATGAGATCCACCCTTCATGAAATCATCCCCACTCCACCAAGAGTGTCTTTCCGCCGTCCACATAATCTTCGTAACCTCTTAGTTCAACCCTATGAAATCCCCAAACCACCTTCCCTACCCTCTGGCGCCTACCCTTGTAACTGCTCCCGGTGTAAAACCTGTCCCATGCACCCTATCACCACCACCTACTCCAGTCCTGTAACTCGGAAGGTGTACACGGTCAAAGGCAGAGCCACGTGCGAAAGCACCCACGTGATTTACCAACTGACCTGCCTACACTGTGAAGCTTTCTGTGTGGGAATGACCAGCAACAAGCTGTCCATTCACATGAATGGACACAGGCAGATAGTGTTTGTTGGTAATGAGGATCACCCTGTGGCTGAGCATGCATTGGTGCATGGCCAGCACTTCTTGGCACAGTGTTACACCTTACGAGTTATCTGGATACTTCCCACTAACACCAACCTGTCAGAACTCCAGAGATGGGAACTTACCCTTCAGTATATCCTCTTTCCTCGTTATCCGACAGCCTCAACCTCCACTAATTTCAAGTTGCCACCGCTCATACCTCACCTGTCTTTCAACAACATCTGTGCCTCTGTACTGCCGTCTCAACTGACATCTGTGTTCAAGCTCTTTGCCTTTAAAAATGTCTGCTTGTGTCTGTGTATGTGCGGATGGATATATGTGTGTGTGTGTGTTGTGTGTGTGTGTATGTGTGTGTGTGTGTGTGTGTGTGTGCACGAGTGTATACCTGTCCTTTTTTCCCCCTAAGGTAAGTCTTTCCGCTCCCGGGATTGGAATGACTCCTTACCCTCTCCCTTAAAACCCACATCCTTTCGTCCTTCCCTCTCCTTCCCTCTTTCTGGATGAAGCAACCATTGCTTGCGAAAGCTTGAATTTTGTGTGTATGTTTGTGATTGGTTGTGTGTCTATCAACCTGCCAGCGCTTTTGTTTAGTAAGTCACATCATCTTTGTTTTTAGATATATTTTTCCCACGTGGAATGTTTCCCTCTATTATATTCAGATTATGTATATAAATTGTATAGTGACAGCAGGGGCACTTGGTCACAGTACTGAAGAGTGCTATGTTAATATATCATCTTTACATAGACTAAGAGAGGAGAACAGCCAGTAACAAAAAAATCAGCCTTCACAAGTGATATTCCTGCAGTTCTTACCATCCAGGGCAAGGTAAACTGTTACCAAAACTGAATTTCAGGCAACCAAAATAAGAAAAACTTGGAATCATTGTTACATTTGGGGCTAGTGAACAATTACAATTTTTTGCATTCCAGAATTACAGAATTTTGCCTTCAAGATGGTTTCATGTGAAGTTGTATGTGTTATAGTGAACAGAAGTTACAGTGAAGTGATGAAAAAGCAATTTTGTACTGAGTGTAGTTGAGAACTTTGGATGTTAAATAAGCGCTGAATAAGTCTACAGTTCATAATGAATGCATTAAGATCCAAAAACACCCACCGAACAAGTGAAAATTCAGTACTGTGAAAACTACATACACCACGAGTTCCTGACCTCCAAACAAGTAGGCCTTAACTGTAAGACTGGAAACAAGTAAGTGCTTTAAAAGCAAAAAAAGTATCTATCATGGAAGATGAACTGAAGTCTTTTTGCTATAAAGAGGTATAGTGTACTCTCAATAAGTGGTTGCAATGGTGGCAGTAAATTTACGTAACTTGATAACGAACTTAGTAAATGTAATTTTGAAACAAACACAGTGACAAATATGAAAATAAAATACAACACCAGATCCTCAGTAAAAAAACTGTAATGAATCTCTAAAAACTACCATAATGAAGCGTAATCAGCTCCCAAAAACTAATGAAAAACAGGCATTTAATAAGGAATACAGGAAATGTGTGAACATAAACATGGCAATGCAGTCCGTGACTCCTTCAATGAACTCCATAATTCTGGTACCCCAAGACAAACATGTAAATGCAATGTGATTTTACTCTCATATAGCCATGGAAGAAATCTAGCTGAAATCCTGAATAACTCAAGCAAACATCTTCAAGTGAGCAGTGTTGTGGCACCCAGCACAAAAACAAAAAACATTGTGCAACATGCTCATTTGAAAATTAAATTGCTGTGTAGCAATTATTTTATGTTTGTAAAAGTGGTGGGAATAATGTGGGAAGCAATGAAGCTGATGTGTCCATTGAAGCTCTGCAGAATTTCCTTAAATAAACTAAGCAGAATAACTAGATTGTCACTACTGTCCTGCATTGCCACGACCTGACCTATAACTTAGATGTAAACAAGGAAATAAGAAAAACAAATATCATAATTAAGGCACTATGTTCAAACTGTATAGCTCAGTTCTTGATATAGGAAAGTTGGATAGAGGTCAGCACACTAACCACGGGTCAGACTTGAAATGTGCAGGAAGACATTATTTGTGTGAAAAATTAAATCAAATAATAAAAGAAAGGATCAAACTGAAAAGCCTTATATATAAAAACAATTTGTTTATAAGTGAGAGCAGTTCTACAGAAGCTTTTTTACAGTAAAACAACTTTCACTATGCATATGTGAAGGGAAAGTACTTGATGACAAAATCATAAATGATGGTAAACTCGAAAGAATATCAAAAAACTTCCAATATATTTCCAGGAAAATTGAACAAATTTTCTAAGTACAAGTAGTCCTCATATTTATCTTGTGAATGAATTAGGGTGCAAAACTGAGGAAATGTGTGGTATTAATTTAAATAATTATAAACCTGAAAGTGTGTATTGTAATAAGCAACATAAAGGTGGTGGTTTTGGTATTTATGCCAAAAATAATGTCCAATGCAAAAAAATTCACTGGGTAGATAAATTTGCATGTGAATAGTGGTTAAAACAACTGAAATAAGAATGAAGCTCAGAAAAAGCAGGTTAACAGTAGGTAGCCTGTACAGATCCCCTAACAGTAATATGGAAGAATTCTTTTGTCATGTAGAGGAATTTGCTGATAAACTCTCATTTCAAATCACACTTTAATGGTAGGCAATGTGAACATTGACTCCTTAACTAATAGTGTTAATTATCTTAGATATATTCATACGTCACAGTCTTATAAGTACACCCATGTGAATTCTACACCAACAAGAATAATGTGTGACACTCTAACATGTATTGACCACATTATTACAAACTTCAGCAACAAAGACCTTGTAGTTTGACCCATCAAGAACCACATTTCAGATCATAGTGCATTAATTCTAGAGCCTCATACAAACAAAGAAATAGAATCTCATGGAGAGCTATTTACCTATAAAAGAAAGCTAGATTATCATATGTTAAAGGAAACCCTGGCATACATAAACTGGAATCAGGTAGGTCCATATGAAACAGAAGACATTAATAAAAAGTGGGACAGATTTTATACAATGTTAACCCATTGTCTTAATCAGGTATGCCCAGTGGTAAAAAAAACTAAGGAAAACTGACAGTTCCAAGAATCTTAAACTTCTCTCCAATGTGATAAAATTAATGGACGATAATGAGAATTTATATAATCTTTTTAGAGATACCAAACTGCAGTGCTTCAAATCTAAACCCAAAACTTGTAGACAAACCTACAGTGAAGCACTCAAGACATTAAAAGCGCAAGTGTATGCAGAAGAGATGAGGTAGTCCACAAATATTAGCAATACAGTGTGGAGTATATAATAAACAAGGAAAGCAGGGGAAGTGACAATGCAGTGTGCAACAACATAGTAATTAGAGACAATGAAAAATTCCTGACTGAACCTAAGGAATTATGTGAGATCTTCATTGATCAATTTAGTAAGATAAGTAGGGAGGATGTGATTGACCCACCGCAGGCATTAAATACCAGTAATGGCAGTGATTCATTCTTCTTGAGGTGTGTTATGGAATTGGAAATAATGAAAATCATTACAACTTAAAAGCAAATACATCCAATGGCTGGGATGACATCTCAGTCATATTTCTGAGAATGCAGTAGTGAGTGCACGAAAACAGAATTACTACCAATGTGCAAAATTATAGGCCTATTTCATTGCCATCAATACTCAGTAAGTTATTTGAAAGCTTATTTATTGATCAACTTGAATCATTTTTCTGCAATTACAATTTACTAAAAAGCTCTCAGCATGGTTTCAGGAAGGGCAGGTCTACAATAACAGCTGTAGATACATTTTTTCAAGTGGTACTGGATAAACTTGATGATGGAAATGAAGTCATTGGTGCCTTTATGGACCTATCCAAGGCCTTTGACTCTGTAAATCATTGCATTCTGCTATATAAATTAGAAACTTATGGAGTCAGAAGAGTGCCAATAGACTTATTAAGATCCTACCTTACTGACAGGAGACAATGTGTTAATCTGTATCATGCAACTGGGGAACATACACAAGCAGTAAAATCCTCTTATAAAATTCTTAACCATGGAGTCCCTCAGAGAAACATTATTGAGCGTTTTTTGTTTGTTGTGTACATCAATACTAAAATAATTCCACAAAATGCAAATCTAGTAAATTATGCTGATGATACCTCCATCTTTACAAAAGAGTTAGCAGTGCAAAATAATACAGAGAACGTTAGCCTCATCACAGAATATCTCACCAAAAACAAATTGGTACCACATACGAACAAGACAATTCTGATAGAGTTTCTGCTAAATTATAAGTCAAGACAAGTGGTTAATGAGCCATAGCTATCATTGAAACAATTCCTGGGTATTATAGTAGATGAACATCTTACATGGAAGGAGCACACTAGCTATATGTGTAACTAAGTATTCTGCAACACCTGCGTGCTAAAACGTCTTTCTAGCATAATAGCACCACTTGTCTTAAGAAAAATCTATTTTTGAATCATATGCTCCCACCTTCAATATGGTATCAAGATTTGGGTTGGGCCACCAATGGCATATAGGGATAGGGCTTTGAGACCCCAGAAAAGAGAAATTAGGATAATAGCTAATACTAGTAAACTTCAGTCCTGTAGAGAATACTTTATTACATATAACATACTAACAGTGTATTCATTGTATGTTCTCCTCACCATAGTGTTTGTGAAACGACATATGGAAAATAGTATAATCACTAGTGAAATCCATAATTATAATGCAAGAAAAAGAGAGTATTGCCATATAAAATTTAGTAATACAAGAGCAACAGATCATAGTCCATTTTCTGTTGAAACACATTTTTATAACAAACTGCCAAATAATATAAAACAGTTGAATGGAAAAATATATTTCAGACAATATTAAAGCAATAGTTAATTGCTATATGTTTGATGAAAATGTACAGATTTTCTGCAGTGACATAATTGCCTCAAACAGCATCCATCTTAATGGGACAGGCATCTCATGTTAACATAAATAGAACAGAGAGACACCGCATTTCCTATGATGTCATCACTTACATGAAACTACTTTAAAAAATTTATTTTCATGTAAAGTACCAGCATGTAACAAGTAATTGTGGCATACCAGTGTTTCTACTTATGAGAGCAAACTGGAGAAATATCAGTGTCAGGAATTTTCACACTGCTAAGAAGATTATGGGTTTGTTTTTTAATGAGTCAGAAATTATTGTTAGATTAGACTGTTATGAAAGGCAGTTAGGTAAATCAACAGTGAGACATAATATTTTTAGAGCCCTTGTAATATTTTTGGGAGGAGACTTTTGAAAAAAACCTGTAAATATTCCCTCCCACAGCAATGCATCAATCAGGGTTGGTGGCAACAGCAATTCATTGCTTAAAAACATTTATTCTACAACCATTATTTTACTTATCCATTGAAAACAAAACTGGCCTGAGAGATGTCTCCCAATTCATTGTAGGTGTTTATGTCAATCCATGGCTTCACTGCAGTAGTGCTGTCAAAGCTCCTCATTTGTATCTTTGCTTCTAAAAAGATGTGAAATAACATAAAAGGTTCGGTTCTGTGATCTCAGAAGCATCTATATGGAAATCTAGTCATCATAAGTAACACACACACAAAAAGGACTTTGCATCACCCTGGGTCACATAGCTCCTGAAGATGGACATCGACTGTGGTTATTGTATCACAGACACAGTTCCTTTGACTGTTTGGAGATGTCACTAAACCCACCCAAAGATGTAAACAACCATGCATGAGCAGTGGCTATTAGATGGAGGGGGTCAGATAGCCGATCAGTTCCAGTCATTCCTTCAGAAAGGAGGTACACGGCTCATGGTGTCTGTAGTTCAACCAGGCCTAGGCAGTAAATATTGTGGTTGGATGCCATCTACATTGTTACTTTGTCCCAGGAAGGGCTCTCAACAAGGGAAGTGCTCAGGCATCTCAGAGTGAACCAAAGTGATGTTCGGACATGGAGGAGATACAGGGAGACAGAAACTGTCAATGACATGCCTCACTCAGGCTGCCCAAATGCTATTACTGCAGTTGATGATGCTACCTATGGATTATGGATCAGAGGAACACTAACAGCTACACCACCACGTTGCATAATGCTTTTGGTGCAGCCACATGACATCATGTTATGACGCCAACTGTGCACAATAGGCTGCACGATGCACAACTTCATTCCCAATGTCCATGGCGAGGTCCATCTTTCCAACCATGACATCATGGAATGCAGTACAGATGGGCTCAACAATATGCCAAATGGACCACTCAGGATTGGCATCATGTTCTCTTCACTAATGAGTGTCACATATGCCTTCAACTAGACAATCACCAGAGATGTGTTTTTAGGCACCCCGGTCAGGCTGAATGCCTTAGACAAACTGTTCAGCGAGTGCAGCAAGGTGGAGGTTCCCTGATGATTTGGGGTGGCATTATGTGGGGCTGAAGTATGCTGCTGGTGGTCATGGAATTCACCATAATAGCTGTATGATATGTGAATGCCATCCTCCGACAGATAGCGCTACCATATGTGCAGCATATTGGCAAGGCATTTGTCTTTATGGGTGACAATTCGTGCCCCCATCATGCATATCTAGTGAATGACTTCCTTCAGGATGACGACATTGCTTGACTAGAGAGGGCAACATATTCTCCAAACATGAACCTGCATGGGATGAATTGAAAAGGGCTGTTTATGTACAAGATGACCCACCAACCACTCTGAGGTGACCCATCAACCACTCTGAGGGATCTACGCTGAATCACCATTCCAGAACTCACAGAACTTAGGTGACCTAAAACTTCTTTGATGAGTGTTTTTATCAGAGCAGTTTCCCTCATATTGTCCTTTGATGGTGGAGCAGATGTACTAACCACAGTCAAAACGGCAGCAAATCTGAACAGAGATTATGTACAAATTTGAAACGGATTGCTCCTATTTGTGGAGAAGTGGATGCATCATTATACTCCCAGTTTAATATTATTTTATTACCATTTATTATTGATTTTAGTTCATTAATTGATATCTCATAATTCAATCTCAACTTCATTTGAAAGAAAACATCAGCTGACTCTATGTCAAGCAAAAACAGAGGTCTGTCCTCTTGCATGAAGATTATGGAACACAAGTTTTATTCAAGGATGGCCTTCAACATGCATCACAAACACTTCATACACTTTGTGATGAAAAGTATGTGGACACCCCAAAAAACAACCATTTTTCATATTAGATGTGTTTTTCAGGTACTCCATATCAGCGACCTCAATAGTCATTAGACATGATGTGAGAGAAGCATGGTTCACGCTGTGGAACTCACGGACTTTGAATGTGGTCAGGTAATTGGGTGTCACTTGTGTCATACATCAATATGTGAGATTTCCACACCCCTAAAAATCCCTAGGTCCACTGTTTCTGATGTGATAATGAAGTAGAAACGTGAAGGGACACTTAAGGCACAAAAGCATTCAGGCCAACCTCGTCTGTTCATTGACAGAGACCACTGACAGCTGAAGATGGCCGTAATGTGTAATAGGCAGACATCTAACCAGACCATCACACAGGAATTCCCAACTACATCAGGATACATTGCAAGTACTATGACGGTTTGGCAGGAGGTGAGAAAACTTGAATTTCTTGCTTGAGCGGCTTCTCATAAGCCACACATCTTGATGGTAAATGCCAAACGACCCTTCTTGGTATAAGGAGCATAAACACTGGACGACTGAACAGTGGAAAAATGTTGTGTGGAATGTCAAATCACACTACACAGTGTGGCAATCCGATGACAGGGTGTGGGTATAGCAAATGCCCAGCGAACATCATCTGTCAGAGTGTGGAGTGCCAACAGTAACAGTAACTCCCAACAGGCGGTGATGTTAAGGTGCGGTCATGTTTTTCGTGGAGGGGGCTTGCACCCCTTGTTGTTTTGCATGGCACTATCACAGCACAGGCCTACATTGAAGTTTTAAGCACTATTGAAGAGTGATTCGAGGATTGTGATTTCATCTTTCAACACAATTGAGCACCTGTCCATAATGCATGGCCTGAGGGGGAGTGGTTGCATGAATATAACATCCCTATAATGGACAGTCCTGCACAGTGGCGTGGCCTGAATCCTATAGAACACCTTTGGGATGTTATGGAACATCGAATTCATGCCAGGCCTCATCAATTGACATTGGTACCTCTCCTCAGTGCAGCACTACATGAAGAATGGGCTCCCATTCCCCAAGAAACCTTCCAGCACCTGATTGAATGTATTCCCGTGAGAGTGGGAGCTGTCATCAAGGCTGAGGGTGGGTCAACACCATACTGAATTCCAGCATTACCGATTGGGGGCTGCCATGAACTTGTAAGTCATTTTCATCCACGTGTCTGGATAGTTTTGATCACATAATATATTTAGATGCTAAAAGGTTAGTTATCTAGTGAAAAGCTGATAAAATGATGCTGTTGAATGTTGTGTAACTTTAATGGAAGATTTTCATCGATGTCTGATTGTAGATGAGTAACAAAAGGAATTTCCATTCTGTTGTGTCCAAGAACACTGTAGACTGTAGCTGGAATGGAGTAAAAAGAAGAAAACTTTCAAGAATAGTAAATGCATCCCAAAAATAAAAAGTTAGAGTGTTTAGTTCCTGTTTTATGCAGTACTCGATAACCTTTACACTGACTAAAAGCTACAAAACCTAAGATTCCCAATATTACAATTTGTTGCTCTAGTCAGAATGGGTTAATGTCACCCTGTTGAGATGAAATTTTTGCCAAAGTATATATAACCAAACAGAAAATGTTTAAGGTGGGAGTGTAAAATATTTTGAAACAGTTTTGAAGCAAAATAAGTGATATTCTGGTGCCAGTGAGGGCGGTCATCACCTGAGTGATGGTTTGTCTACATGTTTTCCAGTGGTTGTCACTGCAACGGGCCTTGTGCAGTGACTAAGTGATCCCTCCTGTGATCGGTGCTTTATGGCATTGTGATTGTTTTGTGACTGATTCCTTGTACCAACCATTTGGTCGATAAATGTACTTTTACTTAATGAGCCACTGTGTTTTTTATGTGCCGGAATGTGTCTGTTGTGCTTCCTATGTGCTTTCAGCCAGATCAAAGCCCTCGCAGATCAGGTGTCTGCAGGTCATGCACAACCAGCTGGTGTTTCCACACCACCACATCCTCACCAGCATACTCATGAATGTCACTGAGTCAAAGACCAAACCACTATACATTGGAATCACTGCACCCTTACAAGCAAACTTCTCCATCTTGCCTACCATATAACCAACCAAATGCCAGAAGCATTCATGAGTGAGTACATACAGTTATCAAAGTGCTTCAAATTGCTTGTAGAAAGTGTTTCCCGTGTTTTCTTATAGAAATAGTGTCTGATATGGGTGTCTGTCCACACACAATGTTAATTGGGTGTCCACCAGCACCATTTTAGCTGTTGGCTCCCAATTACTTGTCTGTCACTACCTATTGTGTCTGTCCTTCACAATTGCATCTAGGATTGCACTGCACCTTCAGCTGGAAGCTCACAATTGCAGTTATCACAGAACCAGCCATTGGTGCTGATTTCTTAGCATGTTTTCAGCTGCTCCCTAACACTCCCGGCTCTCAACTCATTGACAACGACTCCGGTCACTTAACTGTTGGGTTCTGCCATGTTGTACAACATTTTGTACTGCATTACCAGGATCATTTCAACCATTTTCCAGCCATCACACTCTCATGTGGAGCATCAAGAAAAGAATGACACAGCACAGTACATGCACCACACTTGGTCCTCCAGTTTTCAATAGACCATGGTGCTTCACTCCGGAGCAATTTGTTTCTGCTTAAGCTGAATTTGAGTTTCCACTTTTGACTGGCATCATTCACCATTTGAACAGATCCTTTAGTGATGATCGCATAAGGAGGTCCCGGACAGCTTATAGCACTGTTGCCAGCTTTCAGCTGTGAAGTTTTAACAGTTGCAGGTGAAAACAGTAGCTGTCTACTGAGGTGTTGCCACAGAGATGTTTATAAAAGTGCTTTACTTTATTGGTTGAGGTAGGCCTGTGAAGCTGCTGCACCTAGCCATTGCAGCTGTCAGAGATCAACTTACAGCAACTCGACTATAGTCTTCTCCTCTCCAGTTCATCCTGAAAAGTAATACATCCTGACAATGCATGCACCTTCCCAGACATATATCCTCTTCCAGGAGTTTGCTACTTCAACCATGACCTTAGCAGCACTTCAGTGTTATCCATGTAGACACCAGTCACCATGGAAGACATCCCAAAGATGTCCATCAGCACACAGCTTGGCATCTTTGAATCACTTTAGATGCCATTTTATCTCCATAATGCTGCCAAATATTACACTGATTCATCAATAGTGCTTCATTTCCTGTTGCTTCCTTTATCTCAACATCATAGTAGTGTTTTCTTCTTCAACACAGCTACACTGAATCACTGATTTCTGAGATGGTTATGCATATTAGAATGATATCTCGCCTTAGCAACAATATCCTCAGCAAATAGCAGTTTGGGGTTAAGAAAAGTTGCTCTACTGTTAATGCTCTTTACATGCCGACTCATCCAATGTAGTCCGGGGACGTAATTCTGAATGGGGAAAATCACTTTTCGGGATTCCGGAGGCTCAGGTCCACTAGTGTTACTCATGTGTGTGTACAATCTTCTGTCTAATATACAGGATGCAGAATTAGTTTCTTTTGCAGATGACACTACTATTGCAGGGTTTGTACACCCTGGGATAGTCAGGAAAAACCTAGGAAATTTTTAGACTTCCAGATATATTTCATTTTCTTAGGTTTCATTTAAATATTTGTAATTTCAGCTAGTAATAACATGTTACTCTATCATAGAATCTTACTTTAGCCCACTATTGCAGAATAATTTTGCTGCAAGAGAATAAAACCAAAATAAAAGTGTTTTTGCAAAGTAAAGTTGCCTTTAACAATGACAAAGACTGTGCACACTCAGGAATGTTCCAACTGTAAATTGTGTCAAAGACTATGCAATACCAATTGTGACCTTTTTTTTGATGAGTGTGACATCACAACTGCTTACATTTTTAATAGGTTGAGGGAGAACGTTGCAAATAGTAGTGTGCGAAGTTTTAATTTGAAAGTAATTTCTTTTTATGCAATATGAATTATGTTATGTGTGAGAATCTGCAATGAATTTCTTGAATAAAGAACTATTTAACTCTCATTCAAAACTTAACACTAAAGATCAGCCATTTATGCTGTTTTTTATTATTTTACTGCCACATTTTGTTTGCTGTCCCTTAAAGTGTAACACAAGCTACTAAAGACTAAGTTTCAAGGTTAGCTTTCCGTATTTATTTTAGTTCTTTCATATAGTACAAACTGAGCAGTAATATGGCAAAAAGTATAACTACCCTTTAAAAAAATGTGCAAAGCGAGTTCTTCTAAAAGTCCATATGCAATTTGCTTTTCTATTGTAAAGTCAAAATGTTTGATGAAATGTTCTGTGCACAGCAACAAAATTTATAATAATCCTTGACAGAAATATTCAGTGCTGCAATTTAAGCTGTATTCTTTGGATCCTGCCTAATCACATCTTTGCAAAAAGAAACAGCAAAATATTTTTGTTAGCCAATATTATATGTAAAAGCTTGGCTCTTTCTTGTAGCTTTGCTGTATGTAAAATAATTTAACTTAACTCTTTAAGTATTCCTATTTGTGTGTTTGCACTAATTAAGAATGATGCTGCTATTGGCTGACTATGTCACATGTCCTAATCAATGAATATCTGGTGTCTTTGGCTAGTGAGATCATGCGGCATGAACTATGATTGGCAGATAAAAGCCCATTGCCGTCCCTATTTCAGTGCTTCAGAAGTTACCGTGCCATATTTGGTGGAGTTCCTGATTATATTTCTGTAAAGTGAAAATATTCTGTGTAAATGTTGCTGCATATCAAAGGTATTTCAGAAATCATTGTTTTTTGCTGGAATCATTTTCTAAAGTGCCGGCAAATTCTATATGGTGTATGAAACCTTCACCATTCAAAGGACATGCAATTTACAGCTCCGAGGGAACATGTATTGTCACTTAATGCGAAAAAAATGTACTTTCACTGGGGGTATAGTATATTTTCACCCTGGAAAAAGTGTATTTTTAACTGGGAAAATCCTAGGATTTGTTTATTTATTTATTTGTTCTTATCCGTGAATACACCCTGTTTTGTAATCAATGCAAGCACACATACAGAAACAGAAGAAATGGTAAACAAAGTTCTTAAAAGTTCCATTGACTTGTTTTTGTGAGAGGGCTCAGTCATTCAGTTCTGCACATCCAAGGGTACTATACTAATGACAAGTGTAACACGTACTCCAAATAACATAAATAGGGTAACAACTTCAAAATTTCAAGTTGTCCATATTGACAAGAATATCGCGAAATTCCTGAAATAAATTAGTTTAGCCACTGTTGTAATTAGAATAAATTTTATAATCATAATTATCAACACCAAAATTGATAATAATAATGATTAAATCTTCATGTTTAAAGTGCATAAACTAATTCTTAATAGATCCCTTAAAAAATTTTAGACATGAATATTGGAAAAGTATTTTCCAGGAGAGTTATGTCATTCCCTGTAGAAAATGAGTTTTTATTTAAATCACTTGCTATGCTCAGCAAATGTCTGTCAAATACTAATAATAATAAGGATATCAAGTAGAACAAAATGGGAATTATATCAAAATGCTAGACGTAATCACAATCAAGCTACAGTAGCCCATTACAAACACTAATGTAAGGTGTTTAAAAATGTTATTAGGAATTCAAAGAGTATGTGGTACACAAACAGAATAGCAAGTTCACATGATAAAATTAAAACCGTATGGTTAGTTGTGAAGGAAGTGCCGGCTCACAAGCACAAGGTGAATGATATAGAGTCAGTTTGTAGTAAAAATATATCTGATACTGATAAGTCATATACAGGGTGGTCTATTGATATCTCACGAAATAAGCATCAAATATAAAAACTATAAAGAAGGAAACTCATCTAGCTTCAAGGGGGAAGCCAGATGTCGCTATGGTTGGCCTGATAGATGGTGCTGCCATAGGTCAAACGGATATCAACTGCATTTTTAAAATAGGAAACTCCATCTTTTATTACATATTCGTGCAGTACATAAAGAAATATGAATGTTTTAGTTGAATTACTTTTTTCGCTTTGTGATAGATGGCACTGTAATAGTCACAAACATGTAAGTATGTGGTATCGTGTAACATTCCTCCAGTGTAGATGGTATTTGCTTCATGATACATTACACGTGTTGAAATGGACCGTTTATCAATTGCAGAAATGGTCGATATTGTGTTTATGTATGGCTATTGTGATCAAAATGCCCAAAGGGCGTGTGCTATGTATGCTGCTCAGTATCATGGATGACATCATCCTAGTGTCTGGACCATTCACTGGATAGTTACATTATTTAAGGAAACAGGAATTGTTCAACCACAACCTGCAACAAATGATGATGCCCAATGCTCACATCTGTAGCAGACAAATTGTGTGAGAGTCGGGAATCTCAAATACATTGGTGTTGAGAATGCTACATCTACATTGATTGCACCCATACCATATTTCTATGCACCAGGAATTGCATGGCAACAACTTTGAATCTCATGTACAGTTCTGCCACAGGGCACAAGAGAAATTACGGGCCGATGACAGATTTTTTGCATGCATTCTGTTTAGCGACGAATTGTCATTCCCCAACAGCTGTGATGTAAACTGGCATAATATGCATTATTGGGCAACAGGAAATCCACGATGGCTCTGACAAGTGGAACATCAGCAAACTTGTTGAGTTAATGTATGGTGCAGCATTATGGGAGGAAGGATAATTGGCCCCAATTTTATCAATGGTAATCTCAGTGGTGCAAAATATGCTGATTTCCTACGTAATGTTCTACCAATGTTACTACAAGATGTTTCACTGCATGACAGAATGGTGATGTACTTCCTACATGATGCATGTCAGGCACGTAGCTCACATGTGGGTGAAGCAGTATTGATAACCATATTTCATGACATGTGGATTGTTCGTTGAAGCACCATATCATGGCCTGCACGTTCACTGGATCTTACATTCCCAGATATTTGCTATCGTCATCTACCAACAACGCCTGACAACATGAGTCAACACATTGTCAATGCATGTGCAAACTACTCGCTGCTGAGATGAATGTTGTTACGCATGTTGACAAATTCATTGAGGTTGATGAACATCATTTTGAGCATTTATTGCATTAATGTGGTATTTACAGGTAATCATGCTGTAACAGCATGCGTTCACAGAAATGATGAGTTCACAAAGGTACATATATCACATTGGAACAACAAAACCAAAATGTTCAAATGTACTTATGTTCTGTATTTTAATTTAAAAAACCTATCTGTTACCAACTGTTCATCTAAAATTTTTAACAATATGTTGTGACTATTACAGCACCATCTATCACAGAGCGAAAAAAGTGGTTCAGCTAAAACATTCATATTTCTGTACGTACTACACAAATATGTAATAAAAATGGGGGTTCCTATTTAAAAAGTCGCAGTTGATATCCGTTTGACCTATGGCAGCGGCATCTAGTGGCCAACCATAGTGCCATCTGGATTCCACCTTCAAGCTAGATGAGTTTTATTCTTTGTAGTTTTTTTGTTTGATGCTTATTTTGTGAGATATTTACCCCGGTCACGAACAATAGACAACCCTGTATATGTACAGAATTTAACTATCATTTTCTGAACATTACTTGTCATTTAATAAAAACCTAGTTTTCACAGGGAATGGTATAACACTCTTGGAAAATACTTTTCCAATATTGATTTCTGAAACACTTCTCTGTGATACCGACAAGTGGGAGATTGAATCAATAATTAAATCTCTGCAAGTTTCCTGTTTAGAATGTGTTAATGGTATGCAAATGTCAAAGAGCATGAGAAATTGTTTAAGATAACCATTATACAGTCATTAGGCCATAATTGTTCACAACTGGTTTGTAAAACATTCTAGATAACTTGAGCAAATGATTTGGCCACACAAATTGTAAAACATGAGTCCCATCAAAATTTACGGAGTGTGACAGAGTGGTCAATTTGTGCACAAAATCCTGCTTTGGTAAACTTCCTCATTTACAGATGGCTGTAGAGGCAGTAATGGTCAGTATTTCTAGAGTGCACTTCCAGTGACTTGTTAAGTCCAGGCCATTTTGAGTTGGTGCACTACGGCATGCCAAAGGGCATTCAACACAATATTAGAAGGTATCCCATGACTTTTGACGCCTCAATGCATGAGGATATTGAAAATGCATTTCTTGTCAGATTGTGGCCCAGTTGTGTGCCAGTAATACTACGGATGAGGGTTTTTACTCAGAGCTTTTCTCTTTCCAAAATGGGAGCTTGCACCAGTGTTTTGAAAAAGAACTTAGTAAGGAATGCTACTGGGGTCAACGAATTTCTCACTCTTAAAGGCAACCAAGTCTGTTGAAAATGGAGAGAAACATATCACTGTGTCAGAAACCAGTTGGAATGAATTTATGTCTGTATTGGGTTCTATGGATGTAGCTGTAGGCGAGATTAAGTCGCAACCAGGACCCAGAGATTATTACTCACGGAGTCCTAGTACCGGCAATGGCTGTAGTAGACGACAACTGCATGTACCATAAGCTGGTGTCCTCCACAGGATACCAAACTGAACAGTTATCAGAAACACAGCAAAGGAGATGGTCGTGGGACTCCTTGCAGTACAAATTGAATGAACTGTGAAAGGAGATACAATTCCGATTGTGCATTTAATAATAATATGTATTGCAGTAACAAACAACTGAATACACCATCAAATTATGACTGGGGGTCCAGTGATTACCAAAATTATTGATTACAGCAGCCATACAACTGTACAACACCTGGAAACAATCTCCAACCACCTTGAGCCGCAGTGAGTTAGACATGAAGTAAGCTCCATTATATTCATTATATTATAGCTATCAATGTAATGTAGCAATTCTGCTCTGATATGAATCAAAGCAACCAGGAATACACATTGTTACCACAATCAGTAATTTGGGCCAGTATTGAGGATGTTTGAGTAACTATTGTTCTAGACACATGAGCATTTGGCAGTGAGATGTCAAGCAGTTCTTTCAATAAAGTATTCACAAAAACCAAGTTGCATGTCAGTCCTGTACAGAACTGCAAGACAACTGGAGCCATTGAAATGTGATCCAGAAATATTAGAATAATAGGATTGCTAGTAAAACTATTGCAGTACCATGCACCATTCTACTAGTCGAAGGCTTATTGTTGACTGCCTTATGAGCCATGAGTTTATCAGTGTGGACACAAGATCAACTTCTCTCTGGGTAAGGTTTCCTTTCTAACAGTGAATGAGCTTAAGTTGTGCTGGTGTGGAAAGACAGTACCCACAGTCAGTATTGATCAAATTCATTGTAAAGGGACATTGCATGACAAGAAATTTTCTGAGCCTTTGAATAAAGAACTTGAAGTCATGTCACAAATATAACAGAAAGTAGAAAAGCCAGAGAGCCTCACTGGCATTCAGAGACACCAATAGTTAAACCTCTTCAATCAATATGGGGAAGTATTTGAAAAAAATGCCTGGAATAATACAAAGGAAATACATATCACCTTGATGAATTTCCACACAAAGCCTTGTACAACACAAAGCCTTATCCCATGGTCTCAGTGGAAAGCACTAGATAAAGAAATTAGAAGGATGTTTCGAGAAGTTAATAGTTCATAAGGACGTATTGTCACCATCTACAGACGCTGGGGATTGACTACATAAAACTGTTTTGATGACATAGTGAACCATTTGTCTCTGTTGTCAAGACTCTACACTACAGCAGAGCTACTGTTTGGCAGGAGGGCAAAGAATGAATGAATGTGTGGACCAGATTTCACAGGTTCCAAATGATGAAGATAAGTGAGAAGCAAAGGTTCAGAAAGCTTTGACCAGCTTGACAGACAAAGCATTTGGAAGAAAGCACAATTGTGACAAGACAATTATAAAAATACTAAGGTATCAAGTGAACAAGAAATTATCATAAAGAAACCATCCACCTCTTGAACAAAATGTACAAAAAGTGGCAGCTTTTGCGTATGGGACCTTTTGTGATTTTAAGGATTCCAAATCCTGGTGGATAATTATTAGGGTACCAAAGTAATCAGCAAATAAAAGGACTTTGTCCTCATCAAGATTTATGAAAATATTATTCTTGGTGGAATTAGTGTGCATAATTTTAGGAACACAAGTCAATAAGAATTTTTATGTATTTTTGTCTGTAGTAGATAAGTATTATCCTGTGATGTATGTAGGAAGAATGATTCTCATCTGCCAGTCTTAAGATCACATTTTCCTACATCTATGTCTTCGTACATGGTTAGACTAGAATTCACAGAGGGTTTATCAAACCACATTCTAGTTATTTCTCTACTGTTCCACTCTCCAACAACACACATGTAACATGAACACTTACGTATTTTCATATGAGCTCTGATTTCTCTTAATTTATTGTGATGATCATTCCTCCCTATGTAGGTGGGCAGAAACAAAATATTTTCACACTCTGAGGAGAAGATTAATTATTGAAATTGCGTGAGAAGATCATGCCGCAATTGGAAAGGCCTTTGTTTTAATGACTGACACTCTAATTCACATATCATTTCCCATGGCACTCTCTCCTCTATATTGTGATAATACAAAATGTACTCCCCTCCTTTGAACATGTTCCATGTCCGCCCTCAGATCGATATGATGCATATCCCACACTGCACACCAGTATACCTCAAGAAGGAGGGAAAATGTAGTATAAGCAGTTTCTGTAGTAGACTTGTTGATTATTCTAAGTGTTCCACAAATAAACGAAAGTCTTTGGGCCATGGGGGATAGCCATGTGGTCTGATGTTACTTACCACAGTTTGCACAGCAACCCCTGTCAGAGTTTCGATCCTCCCTCAGGAATGAGTGTGTGTTGTCCTTAGTGTAAGTTAGTTTAAGTTATACTAAGTAGTGTGTAAGCTTAGGGACTGATGACCTTAGCAGTTTGGTCCCATAACCATTTAGCATATATCGACCAGCTGTGTGATCATTCCAATTTAAGCTGTTGGTTGCAGTAATCCCTAAGTATTTAGTTAAATTGACAGCCTTTAGATCTGTGTGATTTGTCATTCAACAGAAGTGTAGCAGATTCCTTTTAGTACTAATGTTGGTGACTTCACACTTTTCACTGTTTATAGTCAGATGCCTCTTTCAGCACCATGCAGGTATTTTGTCTAAATAATTTTGCAATAAGTTTTGATCATCTGATAACCTTGCAGGACATTAAATGACAACATCATCTGCAAACAATATAAGAGACCTTTTGAGATCATCTCCTAAATCCTTTATGTAGATCAGAAACACCAGAGGGCATATAACATTTCCTCAGTGACAGACAGACATTACTTGTAGTTTACTTGATGATTTTCCATCAATTACCATGAACTTGACCTTTCTGACAGGAAAGTATGGATCCAGTTACATAACTGATATGAATACTCGATAGGCACAAAATTTGATTAGAAGTTGTGTGTGAGTAATGGTGTCAAAAGCCTTATGGAAATCTAAAAACATAAAGCAAATTAATGAATGCAACAAGCAACTCTAATATGGAATACATTTGAATGATGATAATTATTGGTTTAGAAGGTGGTCTAGCTTGTGTTTAAAGCTGCACCAAGCTTGGTACAGGTGCGATTTGTCATAGAGGTTGGTGTGATGTGGTCTGCAGTATTAAGTTTGATCTTTCTTCAGAGCCACATACTGAGTTTCTGAATATTGGTCTTGGCGTGTTGTTTAATATATTTTCCATTGACTAAGATCGAGCTACTTGCTCCACACATCAGCTCGTTGAACAGAATTCCTGAGGATTCAGGTTGGTATTGTCCAATTATTTTTTATGGAACTGTTATGACAGAGATTTATCTAAATATGTGGAACAACAAACATAAAGAGAAAATGTTGTTGATTTTTCAATGCTAAAATGAGCATGCGAGTACAGTTTATGAAGAAGGGTGTACAGTAATAGTGCATGAACTGATTCAAATGACAGCTGATAGGTCATAATTGAAGCTTGATGATTGGCCACTGAAGCAAAGCTAGTCTGTATTTTGTGAAATGTACCATGGACATCCTTTTACTGTGTTATATGGGCATTAACCAATTGGCCAGTGAATTTCAAGTTCCAAGTGATGGTGTAATGGCAACCTAAGGAAAATTTGCTGTTACATAATAGTCGATTGTGTAATTACAGCTTTCCCAAATCCAATCTCATACAGTGCACGGAAAAGACTAAATCTGATATTGACCCATGTGTGCTCTGATTTCCCTAATTCTATTACAACCATCATTTCTCCCTACATAGGTCAGCATCGAAAAAATATTTTCATGATTGGAGCAGAAAATTGTTGATTGAAGATTCTGCTGTAATAAAAAATGGGTTTGTTTTAATGATGTCCACCCTAAATCCTTTCTCATTGCAGTGACATCCTATCCCCTATTTCACAATAATACAAAGCGTGCTGCCCTTCTTTGAACTTCCTTCATGCACTCCAGCACTATCTAGTAAGGTTCCCACAACACGCTGCAGTATTCTAAAAGAGGATGGAGAAGTGTAGTGTAGATAGTCTCTTCAGTAGATCTGTTACTTTTTGTAAGTGCCCTTCTAATAAAATGCACTCTTCAGTTAGCCTTTCTCACAACTTTTTCCCAGTGTTCCTTCCAATTTAAGTTGTTCATAATTGTATTTCCTAGGTATTTAGCTGAATTTACAGACTTTAGATTTGACTGATTTATCATGTAACTGAAGTTTAATGGCTTCTTTTTAGCACTCATGTGGATGACCTCACACTTTTGTTATTTAATGTCAATTGCCAATTTTTCTACCATATTCTAAATCATTCTGCAATTTTTTTTTAATCTTCTTATTACTTTACTACTCGATAAATGACAGAATCATCTGCAAACAACCTAAAACAGCTGCTCACATTGCCTCCTAAATTGTTTATGTAGATATGGAACAGCAAAGGGCCTACAACACCACCTTGGGGAATGCCAGAAATCACATCTGTTTAACTCGATGATTTTCCATCAGTTACTATCAACTGGGACCTCTCTGACAGGAAATCACAAATACAGTCACAAAACTGTGGTGATATTCCATAATCGTGCAATTTCTCTACAAGCTGCTTGTGTGGTACAATGTCAAAAGCCTTCTGTAAATCTAGAGACACAGAATCTATTTGAAACCCAATTCAATAGCACTCAGCAATTTATGCGAGTAAAGAACTAATTGTGTTTCACAAGTATGATGTTTTCGAAATCTGTGTTGACTGAGCGTCAATAAACTATTTTCTTTGAGGTAATTGATAATTTTGAACACAATATATGTTCCAAAATCCTGCTGCATGTCGATGTTAATGATGTGGGCCTGTAATTTAGTGGATTACTCCTACTACCTATCTTGAACATTGGTGTGGCCTGTGCAGCTTTCCAGTCTTTGTGTACAGATTTTCATCAAGCAAATAGTTGTATATGATTGCTAAGTATGGAGCTAAAGTACCAACAAACTCTGAAATGAACCTAACTGGTGTACAGTGTGGACTGGAAGACTTGCTTTTGTTAAGTGATTTATGGTGCTTCACTACTCTGAGGATATCTTTTTCTATGTTACTCAGGTTGGCAGCTGTTCTTGATTCAAATTCTGGAGCTTACTTCATCTTCTGTGGTGAAGGAATTTTGGAAGGCTGTGTTTAGTAACTCTGCTTTGGCAGCACTGTCATCTATTGTATTTTCATTGCTATTGCACAGAGGAGGCATTAACTTTGTGTTGCTGCTAGCATACATAACATACAACCAGCAACTCTTTGGATTTTCTGCCAGGTTTCAAGACAAACTTTCATTGTGGAAACTACTATATGCATCTTGCATTGAAGTCCATGCAAAATTTCAAGCTTCTTTAAAAAATCGTTAGTGTTGGAGATTTTGCATCCATTTGAATTTGGCATCTTGTCTTCATTGTTTCTGCAACAGTGTTCTGATGCGTTGTGTTTACCAATGAGAATCAGCTCCATCTTTTGTTAATTTATTTAGCATAAATCTCTCAATTGCTGCCAATATCATTTCTTTGAATTCAAGCCACATCTGGTCTGCACTTAAATTTTTAATTTTGAAAGACTGGAGATTGTCTCTCAGAAAGGTGTCAAGTTAATTTTTATCTGCTTTTGTGAATAGGTATATTTTTTGTTTTTTTTGTGGAGAATTTGTAAGTTCCAATATTTGGTCTTGCTGTGTTTGCTAATCGCTGTATCTGTTTTGATGATTGTTATTAGTTCAGTATTATTTGTTGCTAAGAGGTCCAGTTCATTGTTTCTGTTTTTGTTGAAATATTGGTGTGGTACCCAGACCTCCACACAAGAAACTTTTGCAAAAAGCATGGACTGAAAAGTTTTATGTATCCTAGATGATAAGTATTTGTACATCAAAGCATGCAACTGTCCAAAACAACGTACAGAATGCGATTTCTAAAAGTAACATATGTAGACTATTATGATAACAGACGTATCAACTCCAAATATTACAATATTACAAAATATTAAATTTGTGGTTGTTATGTACATCTTACAATATCAAACAGTGAATACTCCAGTATGGAATAATGACAATATTATGAAACAAATTCATTGCTGCACACGAAATAGAGGAGATGTTGAGTTGCAGGCAAACACAATAGAAAGACTGCTAAGCACATAAACTGTTAACTGAAAGACCTTCCTTCTGAAGATGATAATACACACACACACACACACACACACACACACACACACACACACACACACACACACATTCTCACTATCATGACTCACACACACAAGACCACTGTCTCTGGCCACCGAGGTCAGACTGTGAGCAACTGGGCCTGGTGGGACAAGAAATGTGGCTGATAAGGGTAAGGAGGAAGTTGGGACAGGAGGGGAAGGGATAGCAGGGTAGAGGTGGGGATCATAAAGAACTGGTTCTGGGACCATACAGGATCAGGGTGGGGAGAGTGTAGGCAGCTGGGTATGGTCAGAAGTTAGACACATTGTGGGAGGGGGGGATATTGGAAAAGGGTAAGAGGGAAAGAGACTGTAGGTGCACTAGTGGAATAGAAGGCTGTGTATTGCTTGAGTGGGAGCAGAGAAGGGGATGGGTGAAGGGCAGTGACTATTGATGATTGAGTCCAAGAGAGTGTAGGAATATAAGATATATTGCAGGGAGAGGTCCCATCTGGGGAATTTAGAACACTGGTGATGGTAGGAAGGTTCCTGATGACACATGCTGTGAAGCAGTCTTTGAAGTGAAGAACATTGTGTTCCTCAGAAAGATCATTGATTGGGTGGTCCAACTGTATCTTGACCAAAATTATTCAGTGGTCATTCATGTGGACAGAGAGCTTGTTGGTTGTCATGCCCATGTGGAGCAAAGCACAGCTGTTGCAGCTTGCCATTAAGATCACATGACTGCTTTCATAGGTAGTCCAGCTTTTGATAGGATAAATGATGTTTGTGACTGGACTGGAGTAGATGGAGGTGGGAGGATATGTACGACAGGACTTTCATGCAGGTCTATTAGATGGAAATGAATTTTGAGGCAAGGGGTTGGGAGCAGGGGTGGAGTAGGGATGGACAAGGATATTGTGTAGGTTCAGTGGATGGTGGAACACTACCATTGGAGGGGAAAAGGATAGTGGATAGGACACTCCTCATTACAAGCCACAACTAGAGGTACTTGAAACCCTGATGTAGCATCTGATTCAGTTGTTCCTTTCCTGGTTGGTTGGTACTGAGTTATGAGGGAAATGCTCCTTTCAGGCCAGATGGTGGGACTTTGGGAGGTGGTGGGTGACTTGAGAGATAAGGCACGGAAGTTCTGTTTCAGTACAGTTTTGGTCTGTGAAGGCTTCAGTTAGACCCTTGGTGTATTTTGAGAGGGACTGCTTGTCACTATGGACGTGATAAGCCGCAGGTGACTAGGCTAGGTAGAAGGACTTGTTAGTATGGAATAGGTAGGAGCTGTCAAAGTGGACATGTTGCTGGTGGTTGGTAGGTTACATAGGGATGGAGTTACTGATGTCAACATAGAGGAAGGTGACTTGTTGGTTTGAGGAGAACCCAGTGAAGCAAATGGGGGAGAAGGCTTTGTGGTTTTTGGGGAATTTGGTTAGGGTGTCATCACCCTCAAACCAGATTACGAAGATGTCATCAGTGAATCTGAACCAGGTCAGGGGTTTGGGATTTTGGGTGGTTAGCAAGGCCTATGAATAGGTTGGCACAGGATGGTGCCTTGTGGGTGCCCATTGCCGTACTTTAAAATTGTTTTTTGGTGATTCTTTCAAAGGTAAAGTAATGATGGGTTAGGATATAGTCAGTTGTGGTGACCAGAAAAGAGGTTGTAGGTCTGGAATCCATTGGATGTCAGGAAAGGCAGTGTTCAATAATGACAAAGCAAAAGGTATTAGGGATCTTAGGATAAAGTAAGTGACATCAATAGTAATGCGCAGAGCATTGTGTAGTAAAGAAACAGGTACTGTGGAGAGTTGGTGGAGGAAATTGTTGGTGTCTTCTATATATAAGGGAAGGTTGCAGGTAATAGGCAGAAGGTGTTGGTCTATGAAAACAGAGACTCTCTCAGTGGGGGCACAGCATCTGGCCACAATGGATGGTAGGGTGTATTGAATTTATGAAGCATTTAGAAGGTAGGGGAATGTGGAGTGGTAAGTGTGGGGAAGGAAAGAGCGAGAGTGTGTGGGGGGGAGGGGGGGGGCTCAGAGGAGAGCTTCTGGGATGTGCGTAAGGATTTGAAGAGAGACTAGAAATCATGTTTGGTTCAATGGGGCCACTATGACAGGGTTTGTTGATGGATGAATCTTACTGCTGGCGGACACATAAAAAGTTATTATTGTGGTTCAGAACAACAGTGGGGGAGCCTTCATCAGCAGGTAGGATTGTAACATCAGAACACACAGTCTTTTATTCCTCATGTTTTTATTTGTTTCCTTGTCTGCTCCAGCCTCCCCTCCCCACTCCACTCTCCATCTAATCTTCAGAATGCAACTAGGTGCCCTACACTCTCCACATCACATCCATGTATGCTGCCAAAAGCAACACTTGACCATCCCCCAGCCCTACCCTGCTATGTCCCCCCCCCCCCCCCTCCTCATCCTATTCCTAGCCCACACCACCCAGATTGTTACTCCCTTCATGCACAGTTGATCACAGGCTGTCCTCCCAGGGAGAGAGAGTGGTGAGGTGTGACAGTTGTGTGTGCATGTTTGTATGCATGCATGTGTGTGTGTGTGTGTGTGTGTGTGTGTGTGTGTGTGTGTGTGTGTGTGTTGTGGGCGTAGGTGCAAACATGTGTGTATGTGTGTGTGTGTGTGTGTGTGTGTGTGTGTGTGTGTGTGTGTCTGCGAGCAACAATGCATTTGTGTTGTTGACTTCAGGAAAAGGCCTTTTGACTCCAAAGCTTACTTTTCTAGAAGTTTTTTTGTTGTTCCTGTCTATGATGCAACATCTCTACTATATGATGAGTAGCAGTCTGTCTGTTACATAGTACTGTCATTGTGATTGCATAAATTCTTTATTGTTAACCAAGATGTATCTAACTTCGCCCGATTACTCCATGGTTTCAAATGGTTCAAATGGCTCTGAGGTCATCATCCCCTAGAACTTAGAACTGCTTAAACCTAACTAACCTAAGGACATCACACACATCCATGCCTGAGGCAGGATTTGAACCTGTGACCGTGGCTATTGTGCCATTCAAGACTGAAGCTCCTAGAAGTGCTCGGCCACACCGGCCAGCTCCATGGTTTTCCGTTTGAGCATTAGCCCAAATGGGGAACTTCATAACAAATCTAATCCATGGTAGCAGTAGCTGCTAATGATTATAAAAAAAGTCCTAAGTGCCTAATCTTTGTCCTTGGAACTTTTGAGTAGCATGTCTATAGAAATTGCCGATAATGAACAGTATCTAATTAACAAGCTGCCCATGAGGTCTTTAGCAGTCAACAATATAAACAGAATAACATGAATCCATATCAGCATGTAATTTTAATTGATTTGTCATTCTGTATGAACAAGTTGGAAATGTTTGACAGTGAAGTAAATGATTTCAAATGGAAATGGATGCACACAATTATCTCCTCCCAATTTCACTACAATCAAGTGACTGACTTTAAATGATGAATTTATCAGGAGTTTATTGACCCATCTTCACCATCTTGCTCCTTACACCAGGAATACTTTGGGAAATTATTTTTCCAGGTCTGAATAGCTTATTTTCTCTTCAATTCTTTTTTCTTTTGCTCTGAGAGATTGGAGGTCCCTGTTTTTCTATCTGAAACATTGGAATTTGCACTTTTTATGTTCTCTAGTCTCACACACAAACTTCTTTTATGCCCTGGCACTGGGACAAATGAAAGAATTTGTTGTTGATTGTTGATCATCTTGTGAGATAGACAAAAAAGTTTTTTCTTATAATACTACATGAAAGGAGCTGTAATCATACTAACCTGTCCAGATTGTGGATGATATTAATATTATACACAATAACTCTAAGCAAAGGAATGAGATTACTGAATTTTCTCAGAAATAAAAATCATGGTGAGATTGTTGTTTTGATGACTTTTTATTACCATTATCATGAGCAATCTTCATAAGTATATGCAGTTTGTGTCTTACAGGGATCATTGGAAATATGATCAGCACTTTTGATCAAGCTCTGTTTGGAACCATATTCATTTAGCTTCTTAAAATAAAATACAATGGCTACTGACCATTAGGCAATGATAATGTTGAGTCTTGAACAATTCAAAGCCTCCCCTCCCCTTCAATCCATAATTCTGTAGAGCTCTAATTTACATAAGATTAAAATCCTGACATTTTATGTACAAGCCTTCGAAAAATTCCTAACATCCAGCATTGCTTTACAATCTTTACTTAGGTCCCTACTACATGACCCTACAGGAGTATGTAAGCAAGAGTCTGTGCCAGTTGTGTGACACCTCTATATACTGCATCTGCCATCAAGATGCCATCCCTCTGATACAAGCTGAGCTACAGTTGATCCCTTAAAACTTTGGACTCCTCACAAGGACTAGGAACTCAATCCATAGCATTTCTTAACCAACTGAAAATGCACACCTCCACCTTTTACCTTCTTCCTAAGATCCATAAACCCAGTCACCCTGATCATTCCAATGTTGCTGGCTACAAAGCACCCTCTAAAGGTGTATCTACCTTAGTTGATCAACACTTGCAACCAATAGTATGAAGACTTTGCTCCTATATTAAAGACACCAATCAATTCCTAGATCACCTAATATCTATGCCTGTCCCATTGTGCCACACATTCTGCTTGTTGCCATTGATTCCACCTCCTTTAATACAAACAAGTGCATGGTCTGTCTGCTGCTGAACATTTCCTCAACCAGCAGTAGCCACCAGAAAGATCGTGGGAGGCGCACATCGGCACAGCGCATCATGGACGGTAGTTGCCACAAGTACCGTGTTACTGTACCTATGATGCCCTTCCTACTCATCTTAAGCAGCTTTAACCTTACACCAACTGGACTCACATTAGGGAGGACGATAGCTCAATCCCGCATGCGACCATTCTGAATTAGTTTTTTTCGTGATTTCCCTAAATGGCTCCAGGCAAATGCTGGGATGGGTCCTTTGAAAGGGCACGGCCGAGTTCCTTCCCCGTCTTTTCATAATTCAATGAGACCGATGACCTCGCTGTCTGGTCTCCTCCACCAAACATACCAACCCCCAACACTTACACCAACTACTTTACCTTAGAGGGGCAGCTATATAAACAGATCAGCAGCATGGTCATGGGAACCAGGATTGCTCTTCCTATGCCACCCTTTTCATGTGTTTCTTAGAGGCTTTCCTGGTGTCCCCATGCCTTCAGCCATTGGTTTGGTTTAGATACAGTGATGATATCTCTACAATATGGACTCATAGTGAGGCTGGCCCCTTAAAATTTCTCCCAATGATATGTCACACAGTCCTATTTTGAATGCAATGCCTCTTTCCTTGATATTGCCCTTATCCTCACTGAGGGTCAGCTACACACTTCTGTTCAAACTAAGAGGACCTAGACATCACTTTTGTACACATTAGGGGACCGAAACATCATGGATGTTTTTTACACTAGTATTTTTAATGATAATAAGACAAATTTTTAATAATAATTGAAATGAAACTCTAACCAAATAATTAGTATATTGTGACCTGTGTGTGACAAAAATTTGAACATTGCTGCATTCAAAATAGTGTGAAAATTGATTTTTCCCTTACATATTGAATTATGTGTGATTTTTATTCTAAGCATACTGTACTTCCACACTATTGGAATTTAAAGGTCACAACATATTTTGCTCATCAGAACATATTTTGTTCGTTTAAGAATGGAACAGGAATATTCACAAATTTCTTGTTCTATGTATCTAAAAAAATGTTGTTTAGGAATTTGCTTTTTTCTTCTAATAATTTATGAACATGTGGCATGTTCCAGCTGAAAATATTTCATATATTGTTGAATATTCTTGTTCTCTCTATCAATTAAACTCCATACAAACAGGTCAATTCATATGTGTGACGATGCAGATATGGATAGGCTTGTGGTCAGCAGGCCACTCTCCCCATCGTCTTCAATATTTGTGAATGGAGCCACCACTTCATATTCAAGTAACTCATAAACTGGACTCACATGATTTTGTAGCTTTAACATTGGATGAGGCAATGGTACTTAAGTATGCAAAAATATTGATCATGAGAAACTGAAAGTCAAGATTTGCATGCAATTTTGTTCTCAATAAATAAATGACAAAACACCCCAGCTCCATATCCTGCTGATTCTGAGCGTCCTTTTAATCTTCTTTAATTTTCTGTCTTTCCTTTGTTACTCTTGCCTCTTCACCTTCACTGTGTACCATAACAGTTTATGGCATGGATTGTGAATTTGTATGTTTTTGTTCTTTTGCTTCACATCTATCATACCCTCACCATAAAGTATTAGGCCTAACCCCACTTAACTGCAACCTAACAATTTCTTCAGTTTTAATGTGATTTCAACAACATAAGCGGTAGATTGCCATAAAATTTATGACTGCAATTAAACTTATTAACTTTTGACATTTTAAGATGTAAAATTATTTGAAAAACACCTAAAACAGTCACAACAACTAATTTACAACATAATTGTGTGCATAAAGCACAAGTAAGCTGAAGTAAACCACTTGTACTGACAAAAGCATCGATTGCAATAAATCCCTGCTCACAGTACAATGTTTGTGCCAAAATTAAGTAATGAGATATTTTAGCCAAGGTTTTGTGTTTTTCATCTCAGAGTAACACTTGCAACCTATGGCCTCAATTATTTGCTGGATGTATTTCAATCTCTGTCTTCTTCTACAGTTTTTACCCTCTGCAGCTCCTTGTAGTACCATGGAAATTATTCCTTGAGATTTTAACTTATATCCTGTCAACCTGTCACTACTTTTCAGTCTGTGTTTTCCATATACCTCTTCCCTCACTAATTCTGCAGAGAACCTTATCATTTCGTACCTCATCAGTCTATGTTATTTCCAACACTCTCCTGTAGCACCACATCTCAAATGTTTCAATTCTGTTCTGTTCTGGTTTTCCCACAGTTCGTGTTTCACTACCAGACAATGCTGTGCTCCAAATGTACATTATCAGATATACACCACCTTTCTTACCTCTGTCTTCACAAGATGTTATTACAGCACCAACTCGTTTCAAAAGCTGATTTTCTGGGTCATGACATCCAATCATGGTACTGCTAGTCCCTCCCAAAAAATGTTAGGAAAACGCCTGTTGTCATTCAGTATTTCCTTGTCTAGAAAGTATTAGCTTTCTTTTTTTTTTAAATTGTGCATGATGTATTGTCTGTAATTTCTGTATTGCATATTGCCTTATCGTCCAACTTTAACCTCTCAGATTTTCAAATTTCATCTGGTGCAGTCCTCAACAATCCATCTTCCCTTCTTATCCCATCCAGTAAGTCTCCTTTGACCTAGTGTTCCTCTTCCGAACTCTCCATATTTCCTAAACCTCACTAGTTTTTTTTTCCATTCACACTTCTTCCTTCCCCTTCACCTCTTCTGGCAACTGAAAGAGCCACAGGTTCCAAAAGTTTGCACATTTCTGTATGTTTACATGCGTAGTCTCCTGCCACCATTTGGTGGATAGAATTTTTAAATATCCAATGACATTGCATTTTCAAAATTTTATTATTTTCATTGATATTTTATTTAAGTAATTTGTGACTAAAGCGCGGCCAACATTTTACACATTGTTTTTCATTTCCTCATAAAGATTCTAATATAACGAAAGAATTTCATACTCAAAATTATCAACATTATTAATAAAAAAAGTAAATTTGATTATTTAAAATGCAACTAAAGTCGAATGCAGCTGAATTTTTCATTTATATGTGTATTCACTTCTGACCATGTCTGGTTGGTCATGTGCATTATAAATTCACACCATTTTTGATACAGAATATCTCCTTCAGTAGCTAAACACTTTTGTTTCTTTCTCTTTATCTGACTGCAGATCTTCACATCCATCCAGTTGTAGCTCAACAACTAGAATAATCTTCATATTATCGTTTCCCATCTATCTTTTAAAGTGTTTTTGTTTTGGTTGTAGCAGCGTTTGACATTCCAGCAAAAGTCATTGTTCTGATATTGTGCCTCCTCTTTCCAAGTTGTTCTCGTACCCCCCTCCCACCACTTGCAGCTCCACAACCCCTCCAACAACCACGCACACACAACACATGCACACACACACACACACACACACACACACACGCACACACACACACACACACACACATACAAACACACACACACAATGTGTTCCAAGCAGGAGACTATTCTGCCATCAGATACTGATTAACATAACAGGAACCCATATTTTGAATATAAATGGCAACCTCTTTTATGCAGGGAAAATAAATTTCAGTGGTATTTTGTTGTCTTCCACGATTTTGGAGCCTGTCTTTAACATTGTATTCTTCCTGGATCAGGCACTGATTTGCCTGTTGGTTCATGGTAGGTATTTCATTTCACCCCTACCACCCCTGTCTGGGAATCAGTAGAGAATTGGAGGTCTTGGTATACAAAGACCAGGTTTTCTTAATCAAGATAGTAGCAGAAAAAGTAAGAGACAGTATGGATCAATTTTCAAAAAATTGCACAAAATTTTGAATGTGGTAGCTCACAGTCGACTGAGTCCTGCGACACATCACACCCATTCAAGTAATCTGCTGAATCAAGGCAGCAGCAGCTGTTGCAGCTGTGTTTCATCAGTTCAGATGACATCTTTAGCCACCATATCTTCACAGTTAACAGGTTGCACATTTCTGTATGTTTACGTGCGTAGTCTCCTGCACCATTTGGTGGATAGAATTTTTAAATATCCAGTGACATTGCATTTTCAAAATTTGATTATTTTCATTGATATTTTATTTACGTAATTTGTGACTAAAGCGCGGCCAACATTTTACACATTGTTTTTACACACAAGTGTCATGATGGTCTCTCCATTGGCAAAAGATTCCAAGCTGGTCCCTCATTCAGATCTCTGGGTGGTGACTGCTAAAGCGGAGGTGATGGTGAGAAAAAGATTAAATAACCAACGAAGGGATAATGCTCTATGAGATGAGACATGGAATGTCAGATGTTTCATCATTGTAGGGAAAATGCAAGAAAGGGAAATACTAAGTTTCAGTCCAGGTGTAGTTTGTGTCAGTGAAGTGAAATGAAAAGTGAATGAGGATTTACGGTCAGATGAATAAAGGGTAATATCAAGAGCAGGAGAATGCAATATAATGGAAGTAGGGTTTATTATGAATAGGAAGGTAGGGCAGAGAGTGAATTAGTGTGGAGAGTTCATGGATAGAGTTATTCTCATCTTCCTTCATGACACAAGATCTTCTTTCTTGATTCTTCATGTAATTTCAGGGATAAGCAGTTTAGCATGATCGGTGTCATTATTGAAAAATGTAATTTAATCCATCCTACAACATAGCATCTACTGAGATTTTATAATTCATCAATTGCCAACAACAGTTTACTAAAATTATTGTATTTTTCACATGCTGTAACTCCCACTTTCCATAGCAGTTTATAAACTGTAGACTTCTGTTATCTATTATCTTTATCACACTCTCCAACTCCCAGTTTCTGCAACGCTGTTGCTGTACTGACATTTGTTCATGTGGTATACACACATTATTGGTAGGTGCCTTGACCATATATGTGTTGTTTCTTACATGTAGCTAATAGCTTTGAAGGTCTCAGTGACATTCCCCAATCTTCCATTTAACGACCTTTGTCAACGTACTCATGGGTAGTTGGAAGCATGTTTGTGTTGTGCTAGAGTCATCATTTGTGAAGGTTCATCATTCTTCTTTATGTATGGAAATCTTCTATCATGATTTTCATGTAATTTCAGAGACTGGTATTTTAATTCTGTAATGTGTAAAAAATGTGTAAGTGAGTTGTGGGGTAAGGTTGCATTCTGTTGCTCTGTCAGTGTCCAGGTGAGTTGTTTGAAGTGTGTTCATTGGATAGTATTGATCTTGTATATCAGCAACATCTTTCTTCATGTAAGGTTTTCTTTCTTGGTTGTGTGAGTTGTTTAAGTGAGAGGTGTGTAAAATGATTGTTGTCAAGTTTTTGGTGCTTGGTTGTACAGTGCTTTTGTGCTTGTGTCCACATCTGCTTGTGAGAGAGTGTTTGTTGTATAGAGTGGCTTTTTTTTTCTCCATGAGAGAAAAATGTTCCTTCTTCATCCCTCATGTAATATTATGCGTAATCAGTTTAACCTGTGCACTGTCATAATTGATAAAAGTATTTTAATATAAATATAGGTTGACAGTTGTATGAGTTTGTATGGAGGTTATGTGATATAGGTTAATATGCCATTTCTAATCTGTTCATTGAGTTCTTGACAATTCCTTTGATCTATAGTTGTATTTTCTGCAGCATAGTAATTGCTGAGTGGTTAATAGCATGTAGCACTGTAGCAGACAACATCATATATGACATCCACAATGACAATTTTTTGGTGCTCTTAGTAATAACAAAATTAGAACACACATTTTAAGATTTATTAGTATTTTTGTTTCCTTTTCCATGAATACAACAATATATACTGAAGAACCAAAGAAATTGGTAAAAAATCAGATGCAGAAAATTACCAGCCAATTTCACTGATGTTGATTTGTTGTAGAAGCATGACATTGCTTGACTCTGAGAAACTCATCTGCAGAAACCAACACAGTTTTAGGAAAAAGCGGTCATGTGAGACACAGCTGGCCCTCTTTTTGCATGATATACAACAGGCTCTAGATACTGGCTCCCAGATGGATGCCATACTTCTTCGACTCAGTTCCCCACTGTCACTTGCTCCAGAAAGCGCGTACTATTGTCTATCTGATGACATATGCAGACGGATAGAAAGTTTTCTAACAGACAGAGAGCAGTATGTCGTACTGAATGTGGTGATTTCAACAGAAACAAGCGTAACTTCAGGTGTGCCCCAGCGCAGGATAATAGGTCCACTGCTTTTTACGATTTACATAAATGATCTGGTTGATGGTATTGACAACGGCATTAGACTGTTTACTGATGATGCTGTAGTCTAGAGGGAAGTAGTATCACATGAAAGTTGTGAACAAATCAATGATAATTTGCAGAAAATAAATGCATTGTGTAATGACTGGCAGTTTTCTCTCAATATCAGTAAGCGTAACCTACTCCGCATAACAAAGTAAAAATCCCCATTGATCCGCAGTTACAAAATAAATGACCAGGCTTTGGAAGTGGTAACATACATCAAGTATCTGGGTGTGACTACTCAAAATTATCTCAACTGGAATGATCAGATTGCAAAAGTAACCAGCAAAGTGAACCCGAGATTGCTTTTTATTGGTAGAATCCTGAAGCAATGCAGTCCTTCAACAAGGGAAATTGCTTACAATATGTTAGTTCGTCCAGTCTAAGAGTATTGTTCGTCTGTATGGGACCCTTACCAGTTGGGTCTGACTCAAGAGATTGAGAAGGTCCAAAGAAGAGCAGCAATATTCGTGACTGGTACATTTAGCCATCGCGAGAGGGTTTCAAATGTGATTGAAAGTCTGAAGTGGGACACGCTTGCAGATAGACGATGCACTAAATGGAAGGGGCTGCTCACTAAATTCCAAAATCTGATCTTCGACAAGGATGTAGAGCTTATATTATTACCAACAACTTTCAAATCGCACAATGATCTCCATTCAAAGATAAGGGAAATTAGAGCTCATACTGACGCGTTCAGACAGTAGCTTTTCCGATGTGCAATTTGCAAGTGGAACAGAGCGGGGGGAATATGAATTTGACGTGAATTGTGCCCTCTGACACACACCGCTTGGTGGCTAGCAGAGTATATATGTAGATGTAGATTCAAATACAGGTATTTGTAAAAAGGCAGAATACGGTTCTGCAGTTGGCAATGCCTATATAAGAAAACAAGTGTCTAGTGCAGTTATTAGATCAGTTACTGTTGCTACAATGGTAGCTTATTAAGATTTAAATGAGTTTGAATGTGATGTTATAATTGGTTCACAATCAATTAGACACACCACCTCTGAGGGAGTGATGTAGTGGGATTTTCCTGTATAACCATTTCACGAGTGTACCGTGAATATCAGGAATCTGGTAAAACATCAAATTTCTGACACTGCTGCAACCAGAAAAAGATCCTGCAAGAATAGGGCCAATGATGACTGAAGAGAATAATTCAACATGACAGAAGTACAACCCTTCTGCAAATTGCTGCAGGTTTCAATATTTGGCCATCAACAAGTGTCACTGCGTGGACCATAGGGCTTTCAGAGCCAAAGGCCCACTTGTGTACCCTTGATGACTGCACCACACAAAGCTTTACACTTTGCCTGGGCCCATCAATGACATTGATGACTGGAAACACGTTGCCAGGTCAAATACATCTCCTTGCAAATTGTATCAAGCAGATGGACGTGTACAGGTATGGAGACACCCTCATGAATCCATGGACCACTTCATACTCTTATGGATTTATGGACAGCCCTGCAGGATTCAGGGAGTCAGTTCAGTTACTTCCAGCTGTACTTCCGCCATAGGTCAGTCTGTACCATGTGATGCGGAACTTCACGACATTAGGTGGGTGTACCGGTTTCTTTGGCTCTTCAGTGAATATGCAACAAATATGTGTCCTTTGCATTTATTCTGTTATGATATCTCAGTGTCCAATAATTTATACCATCCACGAATGTAGCATTTAGTGAGTTATATAAATCACCAGTTGCTTATAGCAAGTTTACTTACATTTCTGTCATTTATTACATGCTGCAACTCCCAGTTTTCATGAATCTGAAGTTGTACTCATGTCTATCCATGTGGAAAAAAAAACTCATTGGCAGTTGGTTTCATCACCAAGTATGTATTAATTTTAACATGTAGCTAATGGCTTTGTAGCTCTCAAGGACCATCCCATATCCTACATTCCATTTCTTTCGTGTCAGTGTACTCATGTGTAGCTGAAAGCATGTTTGTGTTGTACTAGGGTCTTTGTTTGCGAAGTGTCATCTTCCCTGTTTCCATATGGAAATCTTCTTTCTTGATTCATCATGTGATTTGAGGGGATTGGTATTTTTGATTCTGTATTGTGTAAAAAGTTTCTGATTGAACTATGTGATAAGGTTGCATCATGTTGATTTATTAGTGTCCAATTGAGCTGTTTGATGTATTCCATTTGAATAGCAGCTCTCTTGCATGAGGCTTGAATGAGAAAGTAATGCCTCCACATTTGGATTTGGATGGGAATATGTTAATAAATCAGACTCAGAAATAATCCTTAACATGATGTCCCCATAGATGGTCTTTCATTATCGAGAACAGATAGATGTCAGATGGCACTAAATCTGGACTGTATGGAGGATGCCATATGGTGGTGAGATTCAGTCTCTGAAGTTCTACTGTGGTGGCACATGTGGAGTGTGGTTTGGCATTGTCATGCTGTAGGAAAACATTTCCCTTTTCCTTACAGACCAAATGACATACAGTACATCAACACAGTCACTTTAAACTGCTTTCATTCTCTGATGAATCTCCTTTGGGGTGACACCTTCTGCTGTCAAGAATTCAGTGACTACACATTGTATAAATTGCATTGACTAACTGTGTGCTCAGGGTTACATACTTTACACTGTAACAACACAAGTGTTCAATGCTAAGGCTTCCCGCAAACTGGAGCTGTAGAGAAGAGGCTGTGGAACAAACCAGTACCTGCCACATACCCATGCTGCCAAATGAAGAGTTATGAAGCTGGAGGCATTACTTTTCAGCCAGCCCTCATATTTAGGGTTATTTCCGATCTCTTCGTGAGTAGTGTGTAAAATGACTGGGATCAAGTTTATACATCTATATATTGCAGAATGTATCTGTTTCTGTGTCCACATCTGTTCCTGTGATTGTGCATGTTGTATAGAGTAGGGACATGTTTCTTCATGGTGCAAAATTTTCTTTCTTTTTTCTTCATGTAATATTGAGGTAATCAGTTTACCTTGTGCGATGTTGGTATTGAAAATAATGTAATGTAAATAGCACACAGAGATCTCCGCAACTCTAGAGATATAGATATACAGTTGTGTGTTCTCTGCAATATGACTCTCTCAGAGTTTGAAAGCCATTAGCTTTGTTGCAGATGTAGTAAATTAGGTTTTTTGGTACGTAGTTTATTTTTAAAGTTTAGGGGGATAGGAACTCGTGAATGAGACTACCCCTGATTTTCGATCCGAAGTAAAATTGCCAAAAGAAAATTTATTTCTATGTGAACAAATTTCTATTAAACTTTTCTAAGTTGCCAAAAGAAAGTGTTTTTAATGCAGTATTGAGAATGTAACTTTTCACGACCGTATTGGACAATGTGGGTCAATTTACTACAGAAATAACAAACTTGGATAATTTTTTAGATTTAACAGAGAGAATTTGCTTTTAGAATCCCTTTTTACCTAATTTTACAGTAGGCTGTGTAGATCTTCGTTTTCTTTTGATAGCTGCTGGTCAGGCTATTGTCTCCGTTGATTTTCTCCCTCCGATTCTTGAAGTAGGTAGGTATGGAAATGATTTTTTCTAACTCTTGATCTTGCTGTTTTTCATATTCATTTATTGCTTATACTTATTTACAATTATACGAAATTGAGTTGCAATGAAATCTGACATTATCAAATCTTCAAACTGGTCAATATCATTTACAAGAATACATCAGTCACTTGCACTGTTCCTATGCACTGCTCTATGTGTTATCACAGTAAGAAATCTTAATTGCAACTGCTGCCGCTCTCGACTGGAGGACGTAGAACAACGCTAACGCACCTCTTTGGTAGAGATAGCAATGCCTTGTCTTCGCTGCTTCTGACCAAAGAGCGCGTTTAAAAGAAAATTTATGTATTTATTTTAATATTAATTTTTTGAAAATGATAATTTAAATAATTAATTGCGTAATTTCATTTGAATAAAAAATAAATAAACATTTTCCTTTTTCGTCGTTTGCGTCAGTGGGGAGGGGTCTGTTCCACTACATCGACCACAGTGTTTCAGTATGTGATGTCCACAATGACAACATTTTTTGTGTATTGACATACTTAGAATTCATATATTTGGATTTATCAGTTATTTTGTTTAATTACCAATAATACCCCCCCCCCCCCCCCCCCCAAGAACCACACACCTTGCCGTTGGTGGGCAGGCTTGCATGCCTCAACGATACAGGTAGCCATACCATAGGTGCAACCACAATGGAGGGGTATCTGTTGAGAGGCCAGAAAACATGTGGTTCCTGAAGAGGGGCAGCAGCCTTTTCAGTAGTTTGAGGGGCAACAGTCTGGATGATTGACTGATCGGGCCTTGTAACACTAACCAAAATGTCCTTGTTGTGCTGGTACTGCGAAAGCCTGAAACCAAGGGCAAACTACAGCTGTAATTTTTCCTGAGGGCATGCAGCTTTACTTTATGGTTAAATGTTGATGGTGGGTTCTTGGGTAGAATATTCCTGACGTAAAATAGTCCCCCATTCGGATCAACAGGTGGGGACTACTCAGGAGGACGTCATTATCAGGAGAAAGAAAACTGGCATTCTATGGATCGGAGTGTGGAATGTCAGATCCCTTAATTGAGTAGGTAGGCTAGAAAATTTAGAAAGGGAAATGGATAGGTTAAAGTTAATATAGTAGGAATTAGTGAAGTTCGTTGGCAGGAGGAACAAGACTTTTGGCCAGGCGAATACAGGGTTATGACTACAAAATCAAATAGGAGTAATGCAGGAGTCGGTTTAATAAAGAATAAAAAAAAATAGGAGTACAGGTAAGCTACTACAAATAGCATAGTTAACACATTATTGTGGCCAAGACAGACACGAAGCTCATACCTACTACAGTAGTACAAGTTTATATGCCAACTAGCTCTGCAGATGACAAAGAAATTGAAGAAATGTATGATGAAATAAAAGAAATTTTTCAGATAGTGAAAGGGGACGAAAATTTAATAGTCACGGATGACTGGAATTCAGTAGTAGCAAAGGGGAGAGAAGAAAACACAGTAGGTGAATATGGATTGGGGGTAAGAAATGAAAGAGGAAGCCGCCAGGTAGAATTTTGCACAGAGCATAACTTAATTATAGCTAACACTTGGTTCAAGAATCATAAAAGGAGGTTGTACACGTGGAAGAATCCTGGAGATACTGACAGGTTTCAGATACATTATATAATGGTAAGAGAGAGATTTAGGAACCAGGTTTTAAATTGTAAGACATTTCCAGGGACAGATGTGGACTCCGACCACAATCTATTGGTTATGAACTGTAGGTTAAAACTGAATAAACTGCAAAAGGGTAGGAATTTAAGGAGATGGGACCTGGATAAACTGAAAGAACTAGAGGTTGTACAGAGTTTCGGGGAGAGCACAAGGGAATAATTGACAGGAATGGGGGAAAGAAATGCAGTAGAAGAAGTATGGGTAGCTTTGAGGGATGGAGTAGTGAAGGCAGCATACAATCAAATAGGTAAAAAGATGAGGGCTAGTAGAAATCTTTGGGTAACAGAAGAAATATTGAATTTAATTAATGAAAGGAGAAAATATAAAAATGCAGTAAATCAAGCAGGCAAAAGGGAATACAAACATCTCAAAAATGAGATCGACAGGAAGTGCAAAATGGCTAAGCAGGGATGACTAGGGTACAAATTTAAGGATGTAGAGGCTTATCTCACTAGGGGTAAGATAGATACTGCCTACAGGTAAATTAAAGAGACCTTTGGAGAAAAGAGAACCACTTGTATGAATATCAAGAGCTCAGATGGAAACCCAGTTCTAAGCAAAGAAGGGAAAGCAGAAATGTGGAAGGATTATATAGAGAGTCTATACAAGGGCAATGTACTTGAGGACAATATTGTGGAAATGGAAGAGGATGTAGATGAAGATGAAATGGGAGATACAATATTGCGTGAACAGCAATGAAAAAAGGCCCTGGGAGTAGACAACATTCCATTAGAACTACTGACAGCCTTGAGAGAGCCAGTCCTGACAAAACTCTACCATCTGGTGAGCAAGATGTATGAGACAGGCAAAATACCCTCAGACTTCAGGAAGAATATAATAATTCCAATCCCAAAGAAAGCAGGTGTTGACAGACGCAAAAATTACTGAACAATCAGATTAATAAGTCACGGATGCAAAATACTAATGCAAATTCTTTACAGACGAATGGAAAAACTGGTAGAAGCTGACCACGGGGAAGATCAGTTTGGATTCCATGGAAATATTGAAACACGTGAGACAATACTGACCCTATGACTTATCTTAGAAGCTAGATTAAGGAAAGGCAAACCTACATTTCTAGCATTTGTAGACTTACAGAAAGCTTTTGACAATGTTGACTTGAATACTCTCTTTTAAATTCTGAAGGTGGCAGGGTAAAATACAGGGAGCAAAAGGCTATTTACAGTTTGTACAGAAACCAGATGGCAGTTATAAGTGTCGAAGGGCATGAAAGGGAAGCAGTGGTTGGGAAGGGAGAGAGACAGGGTTGTAACTGTCCCCGATGTTATTCAATCTGTATATTGAGCAAGCAGAGAAGGAAACAAAAGAAAAATTTGGAGTAGGTATTAAAATCCGTGGAGAAGAAATAAAAACTTCGTGGTTCACCAATGACATTGTAATTCTGTCAGAGACAGCCAAGGACTTGGAATAGCATTCGAACGGAATGGACAGTGTCGTGAAAGGAGGATATAAGATGAACATCAACAAAAGCAAAACGAGGATAATGGAATGTAGTCGAATTAAGTCGGGTGATGTTGAGGGAATTAGATTAGGGAATGAGACACTTAAAGTAGTAAAGCAGTTTTGCTATTTTGGGAGCAGAATAACTGATGATGGTTGAAGTAGAGAGGATATCAAATGTAGACTGCAATGGCAAGGAAAGCATTTCTGAAAAAGAGAAATTTGTTATTATCGAGTATAGATTCAAGTGTCAGGAAGTCCTTTCTGAAAGTATTTGTATGGAGCATAGCCATGCATGGAAGTGAAACATGGACAATAACTAGTTTGGACAAGAAGAGGATAGAAGCTTTCAAAATGTGGTGCTACAGGGGAATGCTGAAGATTAGATGGGTGGATTATATAACTAATGAGGAGGTACTGAATAGAATTTGGGAGAAGAGAAGTTTGTGGCACAACGTGACTAGAAGAAGGGACCAATTGGTAGGACATGTACCCTGAGGCATCAAGGGGTCACAGATTTAGTACTGGAGGGCATCGTGGAGGGTAAAAATCGCAGAGGGAGACCAAGAGATGAATACACTAAGCAGATTCAGAACGCTGTAGGTTGCAGTAAGTACTTGGAGATGAAGAAGCTTGCACAGGATAGAGTAGCATGGAGAGCTGCATTAAACCAGTCTCAGGACTGAAGACAACAACAACAACTAACTTTGATTTCAGTGGTTTAGGTTTTGCCAGTATATGGCTGTCAGTTAGTGTGATGTCCTGCTCTGTGTCATGCAAGAGATAATGAATGCACTACTCTATGCCACTACTAACATAAAAATTGGCAAACATCTTGAGGCTGGTGAAAAATTAAGGCTTTTACTAAATGCTGGCGCAGAGCCACTTTCCATTTCTGGGATGGAGATATTAACAGCTATTGTATTTGCCTTATTATTTTCCACATCAGTACCTCTGTGAAGTGTGAAGTGTGCATAGACGTTGCCTTTCACATAGTAGCAGGCTATTGTGCTGTCCATGGGGGCAGGCTTTTGATGTTGAAAGTAAGAAACAATGCTTGTAGGAAGGTGAGAGCAACTGTTTCAAATGTGAGAGGACCCTCATGCCACCTGACCTCTTTCTGTCCCACAATGAGCCAGAGCCGCTATGAGCTGTGTAATTCGCCTTCTGCTCACACATCATTTTGGTCCTCTCTGATTCGAGGCAGAAGCTGCAATTGTGGCTTTATAAGTAGAAAATTGTGACAGCCTCAGCAGTCAGTAGTTTAACTCCTGATGACAATGGCAAAACAGCCATTGAAAGCTCATTAATTTTATTTTATTTGATGCTGTTAGAAAACCAAAAAGACATGGTGCCACAAAAGTCTTTGAGCATGCTTATGTTTCCACTGCAGTGAGGGGACGATTCACACTGTGAGACTACTGGAATAACTGTGAAAAAAGAAATCACATCTGCTGAGTTCTTTAGCATATTGCAATGCTGCTTGGATAAGGAGGTAATTCCTAACTTTGTTGTAGTTAAGCAACACATCCAAACTGCCTCAGTGGACAGGATTTTGGAAAGGACAAGCCATACCATTGAGAGACAGTGGACTGGCAGGCAAAGGTATGAGCTTGATCCATGTACCAGAAAGCTGTTTGATTGTCATCAATTTCTATCATCAGCTATGCAGCCATTCAATTGGGAGTGGGTTGACATAGCGACAGCAGCTCAACAGTGCATCAATTTGTGCAAGACAGCAAGAAAACATCCAAGAAAGTTTGACCACGTAACTCACAGAGGAAATGACATGAAGAATAATAAGTTTCACAGAATAGTTGTTAATCTCTGCAATCCAGAACTAGTCGACAACTCTGTGGCAGCTCTGGGTAAAGGCCTTAATTTTTCACCAGTCACACATTATCTGTCAGTTTTCGATATTGTTAGTGGAAATGAACGGTGCATCTGGCATCTGTTGCATGACACAGCGGAGGATGTCTCACTAGTTGCCAGCCCTATACTGGTTTAAGCTAGCCTACCAAAAACCAGTGTTAACTTAGAAGATTGTCGTGACTTGTCCTTATTGCGTGAGAATGATGACTTGGTTGTCTTGGTAGCAAACAGAGGAAATGCCAGTGTGTTTCTGAACACTGAACCTGAAGGTGCTATATTTATTAGAAGATGATACGTACCGGAAACTTAGACACAATCTACACATGCCTTAATCATGAATACAGGGAAGTTATTAAAGGACTATGGAATACCAGACTAACTGGTGAAGAAATTAATGCCTTGTGCTGTGAGACCTCCCTGGGCCTATGGATTGCCGAAGATACATAAGGGAAAGGTCCCTCTTAGCCACATTTTTAGTGCAATTAGTTTCGCCCCTATAGACTGACAAAACATCTTACAGGAATATAAGCAAAAAAACTAGAACTTTGTGAACACCATGTTCTCAACTACCAGACATTTGTTGAAACACACAAGAAAATGAAAACAGAACTAAATGACATAATGGTTGGTCTGGACATTGTGTCACTTTCTACGAGGGTTCCAGTACAAGACATGCTGGATCTTTCAGCTCAACTGTTTCCATTTGGAATCCTCAAGTTGTTGTGTTATGTTCTTACAACAACACTTCTTATACCATGATGAATATTATGAAATAATGTAAGGCACAGTGATGGAGTCACCACTGCCCCTTGCAGTCGCAAATTTCTTCATGGAGCACTTAGGGGAGCAGGCTCCAAACTCTACAGTGTTGTGTCCATCTTGCTTCCTTAGGTATGCTTACGATACCTTCCTGATATGGCACTATGGTGAAAATACATGGCAGCAGTTAACGGATAAAGCAAACGGTGTCCATCCCAACATTAAATTTGCCATCGAGATGGAGCAGGATGGCAAGCTACCATTCTTGGATGTTTTCATTGGGCAGAAGGCAGGAGATTGGCTCAGTCATTCAGTGTACAGGAAACCAATGCAAACTGATCAACAATTAAACACTGATAATTTTCACCATCTTGTACACCAGAAAATGGTCCTGAAAACGTTAATACACACAGCAAAATTTATTTCCGATGATAACCACCTACAGTCTGATTTGTGGCACTTGAGGCACATGTTCAGAGAGGATGGTTATAGCAAGAGAGACACTGCAAATGCTTTCAGATGTCACCAAAGATGGACGCCTTGTGAACTGGCAGAAGAAGCCAAGCCAGTGGCTTTCCTTACATACTTGGGCAAATGAGCAGCAAGTTACTGCAGGGTCATGGATTGAGACCAGTGCTTTGGCCCATCCCTAAAATACAACATCTGCTGTGCCTTGTTAAAGAGAACATAGCTCTTCATGTGCCCGGTGTACATGGTGACCCTTGTGAGTGCGGCAGGATCTTTGTAGGTCAAACAATTTGCACAGTTGTAGGGTGTTGTACTGAGCACAAGAAACATATTAAATAGAGGGAGTTGGACAAGTCAGCCATATCTGAGCACTGCCTGGAAAATTGACACAAAATACAGTATGATAACATGAAAGTTTTGGCTCATGTGTCAACATACTTGGATTCCATTATAACGTGGGTGACTGAGATCAGATTTAACAACAACAATTTCAACACAGACCAGGGGTACACTGACTAGGGCATGGGGAGAGGCTTTCAGTGTCAAAAGTAAGCTACAGTGGATGACTAACACTTACAGGTAAGTTGGGAACAGCAGTTTCAAATGTGACACTGGCCCCTCGTGCCACCTGACATCATTTGGTCCCAAATCTGGCTGGAGCTGCTATGAGCTATCCAACTCACCTTCAGTGCATGTGTCATTTCTGCCCTCTCTGATTAGTGCCAGTTACTGTAATCATGGCTATATAATTGGAAAAATGTGCCATGCCCAGCTGTCAATAGTTTTACTCCTGACAGAGATAATAACTGAACACTAGTAAATTTTTGTTTTAGTTGACTCAGCTTGAAAACCGAGAATATTTTATTCATAGGTTTGTTCAACATATTTTCCTCTGAGCAACAACAAACAGACTCTAGCTGTGACAGTGTCCTCAAGATCATGTTGTGAAGTGGCTCTGAGCCTGAGTGGGCTAAGCAGCTGCCACCAGCCATCACATACTATGATGGCAGAGTGCGCTCGTGATACCAAGCCACTCGAGGTGTGGCGCAGCTGGCATACATCACCAGGTCTACCAGATCCTGTACGACCGCAGTCGGCATTCGACAGAAACTTGCAGTTCCATGCCACCTATGATATGCTGTCGAGTAGTATCAATACTTGATACAAGAAATGCTACAACAGAACCAAGACTGTCTTCAGATGAATCTGATTCTCAGTATGCAGAGCTCATAGTTGACAATATGTCTCCTGGAAGCACACAGTTCACACTGATCTCATTTAATGTCAGTTATGACAAGAAGTCCAAATTTTACAGCAGGGGTACAGATTAGTAGTCTTCGATAACTCTCCCTTAAATGTCATAGTGCTTCACTTTACACACTGTAGTGTATGTTGTTATTACCTCCCCTCCCTCTTTCTCAGTTATAAAATTCAGCATGCTGCCACCCTGAAATGGATTTTAGTTTCCTCTGCTATCTGATAATATATTTATGTTTGCAATTCTTATGGTATTGATCTTTTTTGCTGTGAGCATTATAGTGTTGTTGTCTAATATGACTGTGTTTTTATTTTTCGCTCTCTTACCTCCTCTCTACCCCTTTCCCACACTTGCTATGGTTATTCAAGGAGATGACAGCAGAAGGGATGGATGAGCAAGCACGGCCAAAAAATGTATGGCAGAATAGAATAGAAGAAACATCTCCTTGGGCGAGAGTGGTTGGAACCATTTCTACAGACAGAGAGATGGAAATCCTTTGTGTCCTCTACATGGTGAATATAGCTGGACTGCATTAAGAAAGTGTTTCAGTGATAGCCTTCTGTTATTGTTATGATGATGTGCAGTTTTATGCATCATATGTCAGTGATATTGTTGTATCAAGGGATGTCTTGGATGAGTTTGTATGCTGAGTTTATTCTTAGGTTTTCCTGAGTAGGAATGTCAAGTAAATTATTCATTGTTTCTTTATTAATATATAACTGTTCTTATGATAAGGAACCTGTGCAGTAATCTCTCATTTTCAATCATTATTTAGCAAGCCATTTTTGTGTTGCAGATGTATTGTGAAGTAAATCTAAATTTGATGTTCACAGTAAACATTTATTTTGGATGACTACTGATAAACTGATATGTGTGGCAAATTAGTGAGTTGGTGTTTGCACTTTTATTCTGTTATGATGTGTCAGTACACCCTGCGTTTTTAATTCACCAATGCATCTTCCAGTGATTTGTTCTATTACTTGCCACGTTTATTGCAGTTCCATTTTATTTCTATGATGAATAGTTTTGTGCAATTTGAAGCAATAATTAGCAATTCAGTTTATCTCTCACATTTGCAAATGTCGAATAAACTCATTTTCTGGTTAGACTCTCTACTGTTAATGTGTTAGCTATCAGGTAATGTCAATGGTTTGGTAGGTTGCAGTAAGTGTCACATACCTTCCATTAAAGTTCCTTCATGAATGTCCACCTATGTCTATTTCTTTGTAGGATGATTTTTGTTTGCAAGTAAAGAAACAAGCTCAGATACCAACTCTGTGTACAGATGAGGTATTATTTTATTTATTTAATCGTGTCCAAGCCATAGACAACCCACATATTACATATACATACAAATACAAATACAACACACATATGTATAACTAAAACAAACCCAAAATTGGAAGTCACATTACAATGTAAAGACATAGTATGTATATAAGCGTGCTATATCGTACAACTACATATATCTGCACTACAGACGTGATCAGTGTGTTGCTGTATCATTGGTTCCCATGCCAAATCCACAATACAGGCCAGATAGTATGTCAACATGTGACTCAAGCAAAACCCACCCGTCAGTTTACGAGTTACTTCTGCTAGACTCCCCATGAAGGAGCAGCACCATCGTCTTCTCCAAACTACTTGCATTGCCACAAGTGATGCTACATGTAGGGCACTACTTGCTTTGCCACTCAAGTGTCTTCCAGTTTGCCAAAACTGTGCCCAAGTGACCTCCTGGCCGCAGAGCTGCCAAATCCAAGTGCAACACCAACCATGTAGGATCACCAAGCACCACAGTGAGCAGCCAGCAGTCACAACCAGAGCCATCACCTCCACTAACCGAAGCCTCAGCGAACACTGTGCTCCTGGGAGGTTATACACTGTTTGACTTAATTTGCTGTCACTGCTAGACATCTGACCTGACTTAGAATGAGCCAAGTGTTGTCTATCTCCACAAGTGAACTACAGTCAAGATACTGTAAAAAGATCCCTGACAGTTCAAGTGAGCTGGGTGCAGCAGTTCTGCATGCCTACCACAATCAGTCACATTTTGCAGTTGTGTAAACATCTCTTTGGCAAAGCCTTAGTGTTGCTGGAACTGTATAGAAAGCTATTGTTTTGCAGCTGAGCATTGGTAACAGTATTGTCAGCTGTCATGGACCAGATTATGCTGACATAACTGTAAAGTAAACTAAACTATTTTATGACTCCTATCTAGATAGATTTTATATATATATATATATATATATATAATGCAAAAAAAAAACTATGCACCGTGAATGAATTACCTGAATGGGGTGGAAACTGGTAGACGTGATGTGCATTTGAAGAGGGATAATGGATTACAGTTTCAGAAAAATTGAATGATTCAGTCAAGAGAAAGAGCATATCAGTCTACCTCTCCTCCATATATAAGCTGTAATTTGGTGTGTCATTTATTGACAAAGCTGTTGGATGCGCTCCTAAGGGATATCATGCCATATTATTTGCAGTTAGCAGATTAGATTGTCAATATGCTGAACTGGTTAGAGGGCCCTGCCAACGATGCTCCAAAAGTCCTCAATTGGGTAGAGATCCAGCGACCTTGCCGGCTAAGGTGGGTATTACAAGCATGAAGACAAGAGTGCGGAAGGGCATTATCTTGCCAAAATATAACTCCAGGATGGCTTGGCATGATGGGTAATGCAATGGGGCATAGAATGTTGTCGACATACTGTAAGGGTACCTCAGATCACAACCAAAGGAATCATGCTATGAAATGAAATGGCACTGCAGACCATCACTTCTGGTTGTCACATCATACAGTGGGATACCTCCACTAACCATGCATCTCCAGACACCTCTTCACTGGTCATTGGGACCTGGAAGATATTGACTGGAATAGAATTGTCTTCAGTGATGAGACCTGCTTTGAATTGAGCCTTGATGACTAGCAAAGAGGTGCCTGGACACACACTGAATAGCAGTGGAATACCAGCCTGCCTGTTGCCTGCCATATGGCCTAACATCCGAGGGTTGTGGTTCATAGAAGGAACCAGTTGGTTGTCATTTGTGGCGCCCTTACAGAACAGTATTACATAGATGGTACTCTACGCCCCATTGTCTTGCCCTTCATGGCAAGCCATCGTCGACTTACTTATCACCAGGATAATACCCATCTGCACATGGTGTGTGTTTCTACTGCTTGTTGTCATGTTTACCGAATCCTACCTTGGGCAACCAGGTACCCAGATGTCTCCTCAGCTGATAATGTTTGGAGTATTGTGGGCAGGACCCTCCAATGAGTTTGGAATTTTGATGATGTAAGTTGACAGGTCGATGAAATCCAATACAGTATCCCTCAGAAGGACACCCAGCAGCTCACTCAATCGATGCCAATCCAAATTACAGCTTGCATAAGACCAGTAGTGGACCAACATGCTACTGATTTGCTCAATTTGTAGAGTACTTTCTCTTGAATATATTGTCACATAGAAGAAGGTGGAAGTAGTTGAATGATGAAAACTAACTTCACTTAATGAAGGTTTATTCAGCACTTGCACATGCAACAGAGTGGAGCAAACTGCCTCTAGCCAGAACACATACAGTATATATACAGCTACGGAACATTCCAGTACAATGATTCTTGACATTTGTGAATACTTCTTGAATGTACTCAAACCTAGAAATTAAAAGTGTACCCTCCATGCAACACTTTAGTATCATAATCACTACACCATGGCGCTACTCAGCTCTTCATCACCTTTCCGCTTGTTGCCTGATGCTGGAGCTTCAAATTTACCCTGGGTTGCAGGATCCTTGTTGGGCTTCATTCAAAGGACGTGGACCGTATCTCTGATATTTTTTCTTTTTGTGTCGGGGTTGAGATCATCAACTTCATAAGTAACATCAGACAACTGTCCTACAACCTTATAAGGTACAAAGTGGGGCCTGAGGAGCATCTCAGAGAGACCAATCTTCTGAATAGGAGTGATGATCCAGAGGAGGTTACCAGGCTGGTAGACAACAGGGTTGTAGCTCGCGTCATACCTTTTGCGATCATTTTCTGGAGCTTGCTCAATGCGGAGGCAAGCTAACAGCTGAGCCTCCTCAGCTCTGGTTATCACCTGGCTGATGTAGTCATTGTCCTCATCATCAGGATGTAATGGAAGAACAGTGTCCATGGTTGTAGTTGCCTCACACCCGTGCACCAGGAAAAAAAGCGTAAATCCTGTAGTGTCTTGTTTGGTGGTGTTGTAGGTAAACATCACGAAAGGCAGCACCTCATCCCAATTGCTCAGCTCAACATTGATGAACATTGATACCATGTTAGCCAAGGTCTTATTAAGGCGTTCAGTAAGCCAGTTAGTTTGTGGATGGTAAGCAGTCATCATGTGACGAGTAATGTAGCACCAACAGTTTATCTATGTCACAAGATTCGATTGAAAAACTTTCCCTCTATCTGAAATTAATGATCTTGGGGCAATGTATTCCACAATGAATTTGGCTATCTCAAATCTTTGGCTGTTTTCACAGCTTTTGTAATGGTACAGCACGTCAGACAATCAGTGCAAACAATAATCCATCTATTGCCACTAGCAGATGTCGGAAATCATCTGAGGAGGTCAATTCCATCACTCTGGAAAGGCGTTTCAGCTGGTGGAATTGGTATGAGATGGCTAGGTGGTTTCTGAGGAACTGCCTTTCTCCTCTGGCACTCTCAACAGTGCGGCACATAGTGATGGACACTCCTACATAAACCTGGCCAGAAAAATCTCTTGCGGATTCTGTCGTATGTCTTAATAAATCCTAAGTGTCCAACTTCAGGTGTGTCATGGAATTTCTGTAGAACATCTAAGCACTTGTGTTTAGAAATCACTGGTAGCCACACCTTTCCAAAGGGATCAAAGTTTTTCTTGCAAAGTAATCCATTAACTACCTTAAATTGCCTGTCCACATCCTGTGACAGATTTAAGGCAAGCATAATTTGAGATATCTTGGCGTCCTTACTCTGTGATCTTCATCAAGGTCTTGATGGTGTTGCACAGGGTTTCTTGAGAGACAGTGGCATCTTGGTGTTCTCTCCCACCTGTGTACACTATGGTAATGTCATGCTCTTGAAGATGTGGTGCCCACCTGGCGAGTCATCATGTTGGCTCCATAAGACCTGTCAGCCATCAAAGTGAATGATGTAACAACTGTAAATAGGCAGGCTTCCACAGAGATACTGTCAAAATATGCACATGGCCCAGATAACAGCAAAACATTCTCTTTCTGTAGCTGAGTAGTTTCTCTCAGTTTTTTAAGTATCCTAGAAGCATAGGCTATAACCTTTTCTTTTCCATCCGAAATTCGGACCAGATCAGCACCGATCCCATACCCACTGGCACCTATGTGTATTTCTGTAGGTGCTCTCTCATCATACAGACCAAGTACAGGGTCAGTTGTCAAAGCTTTTCGCAGCACATCAAAAAAATCCTGTTGAGCACCAACCTAGATAAATTTAGCATCAGCTTTGGACAACTCTGGGAGAGGCCTGGCTTTGCTAAAACGACAGTAATAAGAACATAATCTGAGGAAGCTCCTCACATCTCTAATACTATTAGGATTAGGAAATTCCGTTATAGGTCTCACCTTTTCTGGGTCTGGCCACACACCTTTATTTGACACAAAGTGTCCAAGTATTTTGATTTCTTTTGCTCCAAAGAGACACTTTCTTTGATTAAGTTTCAGTCCATCTTGTTTGAGATACTTAAGAATGGCCCTCAGTCTTTTTATATATCATTAAATGTCTCTGAGAGCTTTATAATGTCATCTAAATAACAAAGACACATTGTCCACTTCAGGTGACATAGAAGATTATCCATCATCTGTTCGAAAGTTGATGGTGCATTACACAAATCAAATGGCATTTCCTTAAGCCCTTACAGGCCCTCAGGGGCGATGAATGCAGTTTTCTCATGATCAGAATCATGTACCTTGATTTGGCAGTATCACGAGTACATGTCCATGGTTGAGAAAAACTTAGCCCGCTCCAGATAATCTGGTGTATCGTCAATTTGTGGATGAGGGTAAATGTTCTTTTTAGTTATGTTATTAAGCTTCCTGTAATCAACACAAAAGGGCCAACTGCCATCCTTCTTCCTGACGAGGACAACTGGTGATGACCATTGCCTCTACGAAGGCTGACTGATGTCATTCTTCATCATTTTCTCTACCTCATCACGAATTATTCAACATTCCATTGCTGACACATGGTATGCTCTCTGGCTGATTGGTTGATGGTCTCCAGTGCTAATCTGGTGCTTCACCATTGATTTGTCTAATTTCCTCTTCACCTGTGGATTGAAGCATTCAGAGAACTCTTGAAGAATGGCTGGTAGCTTCTTCTGTTGTTCCTTAGTGAGATCTGTTGAAAGTTGAGCTACAAGATCTTGTCTTGTAGTGGTAGTGCTAATTTCGCCCACAGACTCAGCATGGAAGGTTTCTATGACACTCAGCTGTTCTTCAATTAACGGCTCAGCCTTCGCTACACACATGCATTTTGGAAGGATCTGCAGTTCTCGGTGACAGTTAACTATCAACAATTCACTGAAACTGTTCTTAAACAAGATGACAAGTGCTGGGATGACCAAGTTATTCTTCAGTGGTATGCTTCTCTTACATTCCACTACAAGGGGGATTAAATTAATTATCATTTGTTATGGAGAAGCTGCATAGTTATCAATGCTATCTGTTCTTTTGAGAACAGTTACTATCTCATACATAGTTAAAGGCTACCCAGCCATTGACCTTCGTCTGTGCAAATGCGCACAGGTTGCCTGAACTCTTAAGGGAATCGTCACCTTAGTTGGCGTGAGTAATGAGTGGATGGGAAAATATGAGCAAATATCTATCATGCACATTATGTATGTAGATTGTGAACAGTTGGGAATGTGGGTCTCACGGGAGTCGTGCAAGGGATAAGTCCCTGCAGTCACGCTATTCATCTGTGTCCTCGGTGGCTCAGATGGATAGAGCATCTGCCATGTAAGCAGGAGATCCTGGGTTTGAGTCCCAGTTGGGGTACACATTTTCAGCTGTCCCCATGAGGTATATCATCAACACCTGTCGGCAGCTGAGGGATTCAATAAATTATGATTTATTCTGGAGAAGCTGCACAGTCATCAATGGTATCTGTTCTTACGAGGACAATTACTGTCTTCATACATAAGGCAGTGGATAGAGAGATGCTATATTAAATGTGTTTGGCTGTGAAGAGAGTGATGCACGGTGCATTCAATGACTATCACAGCAGAATTCTGTCAAGTGATCTTTCACAGAACCTAAATAAATTCTGGCCGTATGTAAATGCTATTAGTGGCATCAATGTTAGTGTCCAGTCCCTAGTGAACGAAACAGGAACTGAAAATGAAGGTAGCAGAGCAAAAGCTGAAATGCTTAACTCCATTTTCAAATTATTTTTTTAAAATTTTTATTTATTTATTTTTTTAATTGAACAAAGCTCCAGGCCCCAATAAAATCCCTGACATATTTTATACTGAACATTCTGCTACTTATGCCCACCTCCCTCCTTTGTTGGGTATGGGGGGGGAGGGGGGGGGGCATCTTGTAGCACTGGCCAAAAGTTGGCACCGCCAGCACAGTTAAGTCAGACTGTGAGCTTATAGCATTGGCCACATTGAGCAATATTTGCAAGCAAATGTGGCAGCCTTCATGAAAATATAATACAGGATCCCAACAATAGGAACAACATGTTTGGCATCTGGGTTATATCAAAAGTATTTTCTTTGCCCTTTGTGCCCAACATGAGTGAATCCAGCAGTATTAAGGAGCAGAGGTTCCAGATGTGTCCCTGCTGCTGCAACTTCACTGAACGGTCATGCATATAATACATACTCACACAGACACAAGGCAGAACATGTTCATGCTTTGTTTGTGCAGTGATGGTTTAGTTACTTCAGTGCTCATTAGTATGGTGGGATATGATGTGATTTCAGTGGCTATCCAAGTGAAGGATTGTGTAGTGCAAAGAATGGTTACTTGTGTGAAGCAATATGTTGTGACCTCAGTTGTCACATGAGTGGCAGATTTTGTAGTGCACTAGTACTTGCTTGTATGACAGGATGTGTCAGTTAATGCAGTGATCACCTGAGAGATGGATAGTTTGCCTCATTTTTCAGTGGTTGCTCTTGCATCAGGCATTCTATTTTGACTAAGTGGTTGCCTCTGGAATGATTATTTTGTGACATTGTGATCATTTCTGTGAATAGTTTCTTGAACAAACATTGCTGTCAGTAACTTGTAACTTGGTGAGCAATTATGTCTTTCATGTGTCAGTACATGCTTGTTGTATGTTCTACATTAATTATCCCAATACAATGTACTTTCAGCCATCTGAAATTTAAGAGATCTGTCTCTGCTGCTCCCTGTTAGCAAGCTAAGATCTCAACTACTTATATATGACCCCCCCCCCCCCCTTATTTCCAGTGCTTCAGTTATACCTAGAAGTATTTCATGATCATCTGTGTCAGATGCTTTGGTGAGATATAGGAAAATACCTCTTACATTTTAGCCGGACGCAGTGGTCTAGCGGTTCTAGGTGCGCAGTCCGGAACCGCGTGACTGCTACAGTCACAGGTTCAAATCCTGCCTCGGCATGGATGTGTGTGGTGTCCTTAGGTTAGTTAGGTTTAATTAGTTCTAAGTTCTAGGCGACTGATGACCTCAGATGTTAAGTCGCATAGTGCTCAGAGCCATTTTTGAACCTCTTACATTTTATTCTTTATCTGGGGCTTCTAAAACTACTTTGACAAACTTTCCTATAGTAGCTCCTTTTTCCTGTCAGATCTGAAACCAAACTTTTCCTTTTACAGATGTTGATGTTTCTTTCAATAATCCGTATGTCTATTTTTCATAATAGTTTCTATCATTTTTGAAAATGAAGACAAAAGTGTTGAATCTAGGTTGTAGTTATCTGTATTTTCTTTATCGCCTTTTTTGTAGATAGGAAGAGCTTTTGCTTGATTTAGGTAATAGAGAAGCAACTGGATGTGAGTGACTCATTTATAATAACTGTTAGAGGTGCTTCTACACTGCTAATACAGTCTCTTGATAGACACACTGGAATCTCATCTAGATCTGTAGACATTTTACTCTTAAATTTATGCACAGTCTCAACGACTTCCTCTCCCATTTCAGTAGAAGCAGTATTACGTGAGGCACATAGTTATTTGTAGCTGTTTATTGTATTTTTAGTAGCTTTTCTTGCAGTATGATTGCTACATTGCTAAAGTAACTGTCCATAAAGGCTTATTTATTATATCTCCATTATTTCTGATTTTTTATTTGTCTTTTTTTGTCTTTATGCTACCAGTTTCCTGCTTTACAATACTCATTATTGCTTTGCTTTTATTGTTGAACTTTTGTGTGGTGTTATCATTTTTAATTCTTTTTCCATCCAGCAGAAGTTTCCTATAAATGATTTTGTATTTGATAAAAAGTGTATGAGTGCCGAGTCACTCTCATTATCTTTGCTAGAGCTGAGATTATTAGGACAATGCCACCATCATTTGATGCCATGGCTCTGGGGTGAAGAAACGTATTTGTTCTCAACTGTTAATTATCTTGCAAGATAGACAAAAAGTCTACCTCCTTTCTAATATTATGCAAAATGAGTTGTAATCATTCTAAACTGTCTGGACACTGGTAATATTACTCACAATAGCACTAGTGAGTATATACGATCATTTTGTATTTTTTCAAAAATAAAGCTCAGAGTGAGATCATTATTTTAGAAACTTTTAATTATCATTATCTTCACCCATATTCATAAGTATATGAAGTTTGCAGGTGAGAAGGATAACTGGAAAGTGGATCAGCAACAAGAACTTACCCTTTGTATTGAGCTGTGTTTGGTGAAATTTTGATTTAACTTGTTAGAACATGGTACGATGTTTGTGGCCATTAGTCAATCATACTGCCACAAGTCGCACAACGTGTAGCCTGCCCACCCAATCCATAATTTTGTAGAACTCTGGTTTATGTAAGATTGAAGTTTTTACATTTTGTTTAAGTAATGTACAGCTGGAGTGCTGCTAACATTTTACCTAGCATATAATGTAAGCTCATAAAGATTCCAATATTACTAAAGAAGCAGGTGAATATTATAATCAAAATTATCATCATCATAAATAATAATCATGTTAAAATCTACATCTTTTAAAATGCATAAACTAAATTCTAATGGAATCCTTTTAAAAATATGTATAAGATAGGTCCCTGAGGAGTCAGGACCTTGAATTACATTACTGCACTGTATTGTTAATTTTTTATTTTATATTTTGTTGCAATTTTCTGGATGGAGATCAGATGCAGTTGATGACAAGTCCAGGTCCAATACAGAGATACCCCACAATTCAGCAGCAAATAAGGTCAGAGCATATAACTCTTGCTTTCTTGATTAGATTGAACCTGTACCAAGCTTTAGAGAACTAGGCAATCTTTCAGAGTAAATAGCTGCTAAAAATTTTCATCAATCTTTCTAGTAGTACCAGGATTTTTATTTGCTTTCAAAATAGTATTCTTCATAATTTAGATTAAAGGAAACAATACTTATCTTCTATTTTTAACACGGATTATTTTTCTAGTGTCCTTTGTCTGTGTGATGGTATTTCGTGTGTATATGGGTTAGGCAGGTGTTACACTGCCATATTTCCTTGTCAAAGTTGACATGACAAAGAAATTTGATGGCATAATAAGGAACTTTCTCAAATCTTGAATGTCATGAAATAAATATGATCAAATCTAGTGCCTCGCCATAGTGAAAAGCTATATATTACCATATATGCCCTAAGAAAACTGACATCTTTTTGTAACATTACCACTCTGAGGCAAATACATTTTGCACTATTTGAGTCCCATCAAAGCTATGGCATAGAGGTATGGGGATCCAGCAGTTAAGGTAATATGAAAAGTGTACTTAGAATTATGGGAAAGAAATGTGCCAGGGAGTCCTGCAGAAATTTGTTTAAGGAATTTAAAATACTAACAGTTCATAGCCTGTATGTACTTAAGATAATCATTACGGCAGTGAACAGTAACAAAACATATAATAAAGAAATACACGGTCACAGCACCAGAGGTAGAGAGAGACTGCACAACATCTCTCATAGAACAACATTTTATGAGACAAGTCCTCACTATGTAGGCATAAAACTATTGAATTGCTTCCATCCTATTATCTCCAAATTGCCCATTACAGAACTAAAAAAGAAATTAAAATTATGGCTCCTAAACAATCATGTATATTGAATAGATAAGTTTTTAGATTTAGTACACTCTTGTGATGGAAGACCATCTATCTAAAAATATATGAATCTCCAATCTTAGACTGTGTCAAAAACTGTAAATATTTGATCTCAGATCTGAATACTGTGTCACAACCTGTAAATTCTGTAATCTATGTATTACAATAGCAAATTGTTTTTATGTATAGTCAATATGTGTAACATTTGTGTAAATTTAGAAGAAGTTGTCTAGATAATAATGGCAGGCAATAATATGTAATGCTAGTAAATAAGGCTCTGACTTATTCAGAAGACTAGAAAAAAAAGTTTTTTTGTAATCAGTTGATGTTGGATCGAAATAAATAAATAAAAATAAGGAAATAAGTAAATAGATTTGATGATAAAAAGTCACTGATTTCTGTTCAAGACAATGTAAAATGTAATCGCTTGTAGTGCTGGAATTGTTACAGCCATTTGATGTCTATTTTGTTTTGTACTTTTTATAGATGTTGTAGTTGTTGGAACACTAATTCAATTAATAAAATAATTCAAAAATAGAAGTAGTTCTTATTGCCCATATAATGTATTAAACATTGATTTACCTTCACATATTCCTTCTTCATAGTTTTATAAGCCTCTTCACAAATTTCTGGAATTATTTTGGTTAATGTGCAATGCGATATTCAGGTGCTGTATTGTAAACTAGAGTAGCTCTCTTCTGTTTCAAGAAAATCCAGTATCACATTTTGCCTGTCTTCTGCAGTTATAGCATTTCACAAGACTGTATTCTGTTTTGTAACACTAAGCAAATACTGAAATATGCTCTCATCCATTCATAGGTAATTCATATATAAGACTTGAAGTTCTCCAATTGCAGCTCTCATAACAAATTTTGGTGTGTGCTTTCAATATCTCGATGTAATAGCTATGGCTTCATCCAAGTATGTTTCCTTTACTGAATTAACAGAGAAACAGGAAGCCACATCAAAGGAATTAGAAAAGGAGATAACTGAATTGCAAAAACCTCAAGAGCTGATTTCCTGGATCTATGGAGTAGCTACCAACAGAAATGAACAAGATCCATGATTGGCTGTAATCCCTAGGTGACATGGTAGACAAACTTTTAGACTGAGTGATGGATTTGCCTTTAGATAAAAGAAAATTGTATAAGAATAGTTAACCATGCACAAGTGGCAGGAGCAGGCATAGATGCTTGGGCAAAGTCTAAGGAAGATAAAATCTCACAATCTGTGAATGAGCAAATCCATACTGCTGTTAGTAATCTGATGACAAAGTGCCCTCCAACAGTGGGCTAAGGAAGGAATTACTCATGATCTAGGAACAAACACAATGAAATTTTTTTCAGTGGAGAAATAAAATAGGTGCATCAGTCAGAAACATGAAAAACAGTTAATAGATGTCTGAGGGACAGTGCAGGATCAGACTATAACAGTCTGAATGTGTGTCAGCCCGTTAAATGTATTTCACCTTCTGCACATGGCGCACTGCTGGTGACAACACTACACACAACAGAAACGATAGAAGGAAAGACGCTTAAGCATAGAAATTTTCAAATGTATTCATCAGATAAGAGACGTTATATCCTGTGCCATTCACTTTACAAGTGTGTTGCCCCTGTCATCAACCAGGCCACAAAATATAATTTGCGTAAACAAATGTATACATGTGACAGGCCCATATGAGTAACTGAAATCAATGATTCATGTGAAACATACCCCAAGGTGACAAAAGTCATGGGATAGTGATATGCACAAATACAGATGGTGGTAGCATCATGTACATGTGGTATAAAAGTGCAGTGCATTGGCAGAGCAGTCATTTGTACTCAGCTCCATGATGTGAAAATGTGTCCAACATGATTATGGCCCGTAATGAAAATTAATAGACATTGAACATGGAGTGATAGTTCAAACCTTATGCCATGGGACATTCCATTTCTGAAATCATTAGGGCATTTAATATTCTGAGATCCTCAGTGTCAAGAGTGCCTTTGCAAAAAGCTCGACATTACCTGTTGGGCTTGAGACCCTATTAGTCTAGTGGGACACTGTTTGCTGATCATATGAGCTCCAATTTCAGTTGGGGAGAGCTGATGGCAGATTTCAGGTGCGGCACATACCTCACAAGGTCATGGACCGAAGCTGTCAACAAGGCACTGTGCAAGGTGGCGATGGTTCCATATTGGTGGTATCTGTGTTTATTCAGAACGGACTTGGTTTAACTCCAGCTGAGCTGATCATTGACTTGAAATCATTATCTTCAACTACTTGGAGACCATTTGCAGCCAGCCATTGACTCTAGGTCCCCAGACAACAATATAAATTTTATGGACAACAACGCACCATGTCACTGGGCCACAGTTGTTCACATTTCATTTTAAGAACATTTTGGACAATTTGAGTGAATGCTATGGCCACCCAGATTGACCACTATGAATTCCACTAAACATTTATGGGACGGAATCAAGAGGTCAGTTCATGCACAACATCCTGCACTGGCACCACTTTCACATTTATGGATGGCTATAGAGGCATTATGGCTCATTATTTCTGCAGGGGATTTCCAATGGGTTGTTGGGCCCATGTCATATTGAGTTCGTGGACTACACCAGGCAAATGGGGGTCAGACACTTTGGCACCTCAGTGTGCAAGGATTTTGAAAAGGGTTTTCTTGTCAAATTCTCATCCATTAATATTACAGAAGAAGGTTTATACTCAGAGCTTTTCTCTTTTCAAAATGGGAGGTTGTGCTGATATTTCAAATAATAACATAATAAGGCATGCTACCTTTTTGGGTAGAAATATTTCAACGGTCTTGAAGCAAACAGTGCCTGCTGAAATTAGAGAGAAACTTATCCAGAGGTTGTAGTCCAATCTGGAAGAATTTAAGGGTGTATTGGGTTTGATGGACATAATTGAAGGAGGCATTTAAGTTGCAACCAGGACCCAGAGGTTATTATTCACAGAGTCCTAGTACAAACAATGGTTGTGTCGGAGCACTACCACATGAACTGTATGTGGGAATCCCCAACCAAATAACAAACTGAACAGTTATCAAAATCACAACAAATGAAATGGTAGTGGGAATTATTACATATTAACTGAATCAAACAAAGGTGCTATGAAATGAGATATGTCCTGGCCATGCAGCTAGTAATTACATTGGAGTAACAGACATCTGCAAACACCAGTGAATTATGACTGGAGATCTCAGTCACCAGTGATTACCAAAGTCATTGGTGATGTCAGTCACTCTACTGGACAATATCTGGTAAACTGTCTCCAACAACATGAAACCCTGGAGAGTTGATCATGAGATAAGGGAGGGCCTGCAATAGAGGTGCAAAATTCTTTCATTATACTAATGGAACCGACATGAGGAAGGAGCTCTGCTCTGATTGATTCAATGTAACCAGGAATAACTGTTGTTACTACAGTCTGCAATTTGGACCAGTATTGAGGATGTTCCAGCAACTATTGTTCTAGACTCAGGAGCCTTTGTCAGTGTGATTTCAAGCAGTTCTTTCAATAAAGTATCCACAAAACCAAGTTGTGTGGCATTCCTGTACAGAACAGCAAGATAATTGCACATGATCTGCTAATGTTTGAATGATGGACAACTTACTAAAACTAGAAAATGTAGCAGAGCCATGAACCATTCTTGTAGCTGAAGACTTGATTGTTGATTATATTCTGAGCCTTGTGTTCATCCATGAGGACACAAAATTGACTTCTCTATAGGCAATGTCTCCTCTCTGACTCATAGTGAAAGAGCTAAAGTTGAGCTGCTGTGGAGGGACGGTAGTGCCAAGTTTTCCAGATTAAAGTTATTGTAAAGGAACATTGCAGTACAAGAGTATTTTTGAGCCTATTGAACAAATAACTTGGAAGTCACATCGCTAGTATAAAAAAAAAAATAAAGAAAAAAAATAAAAAAATAAAATTAGAAGTGCCAGTAAACCCAACCAGCACGCAAAGACAGTAGAAGTTAGATCTTTTGAATCAATATGGGGAGATATGTGAACAAAAACCTGGTATAATCCAAGGAAATATGTCATCTTAATGAACTTACACCCACAGCCTTGTACAGTAGTTTCTGTCTTATCGCTCAGGCTCAGTGGAAAGCAATAGACGAAGAAATCAAAAGGATGTTTCAAGAACTTAACAGGTTCATAAGGAAGTACTGTAACCATCAACAAACACTAAAGACTGACTATATAAAATTGTTTGAAGAAATAGTGAATCTGCTGTCTTGTCAACACACAACATTACAGCAGAGCTAATGTTTCACAAGAGGTTAAAGAATACATGGGTGGATCAGATTCCACAGGTTCCCAATAACAGAGGCTAGTGGTAAGAAAGAGTTCTGAAAAGTTTGATCAGTTTGACAGAAAAAGTGTTCATAAGAAAGCACAACTCTGACAAGAAAGTGGTAAAAAAGCTAAGGTATCAAATGGCCCAGAAAGTATTATTAAGAAGCCATCCAACTATTGAACAAAAAGAATGAAAAGTGGTAGTTGTTTTTTATGCTACCTTTTGTCATTGTAAGGGTTCCAAATCTTGGTGCATATCTATCGGGCACCCAAGTAATCATCAAATTAAAGGACTTTATCCTCATCCAGGTTCACTGTAATATTGTTCTTTGTGGAATTAGTGTGCATCATTTTAGAAACACAGAGTCAATTGGAATGTTTGAACTGAATATTTATGTTGGTATAATGCAAAAATTAGAATCTTTTTGTTTTGAATTTAGATGTAAGATATGTATTTAGTTTTGATGCTGTGTGAAATGTATTTGTATGTTGTTGTGTGTAGTAGATAAGTATTATCCTGTGAAAGATGCAGGAGGTCAAGAATTATTCTTGAATTTTAATTAGTCATATTATGAGAATACTCAAGATCATTTTTGTTAGAAATAAGATCTGCTTACAAATGATGCATATTATTCAAAATAATGTAATACAAAGCTTTATGTTTATGTAGATTGAATTTTTCTCACCTGCCAGTCTTAAAATAATTATTTCCTACATTTGCATCTACATGATTATTCTTTACTTCATAATTAAGTGCCTAGCAGAGGGTTCATCAAACCACCTTCAAGCTATTTCTCTACTGTTCCACTTTCAGACAGCACGCAGGAAAAATGGACTTTTAACTCTTTGTTTACAAGCTCTGATTTTTCTTATATTATTATGATGATCATTTCTCCCTTCCTAGGTAGGTGGCAACAAAATTCTTTTACATGCTGAGGAAAAAGTTGGTGATTGAAATTTCTCAAGAAAGACCTACCACAACAAAAAAATACCTTTGTTGCAATGATTGCCACTCTCATTCATGTACCGTATCACATGGTACTTTCTCCCTTATTTTTTGATAATACAAAACAAGCTGCCTTTCTTTGAACTTTTTTGATGTCCTCTGTCAGTTCTATCTCTCAAAGATCCCACTCTGCGCACCAGTACTCTGGAATAGGGTGGACAAGCATAGTGTAAGCAGTCTGATTACTAGACTTCTTCGATATTATAAGGGTTTGTGATGTTTGTCTACTTTATTTCTTTGTTGATAGTCCTCTACATTGATGTACTGCATTGTTGTACTGGCTGAAAAATGGGGGCTGGAAGTTCAATACTGACACTGTAAATGATTTAGTTGACAGATTCAGAATTGTGTTTCACAGCCCCCCTCCCACCCAGTCGTACATAATTATATGGCTAATTCACTATTGGTAAATGTTGAAAAGCCTCATTCACAGGTTGCAGGCAACATCAGCATACCGCTACAATAGTTTCCTGTTGAACACATATGAGAAGTAAAAACCTAAACACGCAGTTCACAGTTCTTGCAGAATAGTATGGTACCTGTGACACTTTTTCAAATAAATTAAACAGACATTGTCATTAATTGTTCTAACACATGGCCTGTTAGTGTTACCCTTATTCCACTATTAAGTTGATGCATTGTTGTTAATCTAAACAATATGTGTTTCACATCTGAAAATTGGCCAGGGGCTGACTGACTGGGGACCAAAAATTGAACCTTTACACATCCTCCCAATAATAGGCACTGAAACTATACATTGTTCAATGTTTAAATTACAGAAATTACAATTAAAACATTACTCATTCAATTAACTGAATACATCAACAAGTTCCTTCTGTGTACCAGTTCCTTCTACCACGAAGGTTAGGCCAAATTATTTGTTTAAGTAATGATATTTTTAAGTAAGGAAATTAACAGATATAGTTATACAAACAATACTTTTCACAAACCTGGTAATTATTTTGGAATTAATTAAGGGGTGACTTTGCTACTAAGTTTTTGAATAGAGCGAAATAAATACTTTAAGAAGTCTAGAAGTTCCTCTTCCAAATGTTTGTAATTAGTACAGAATTTACATTTGTTTATAAGTCAACAACAGAATCTAAGTTGCAAAACAATTACTGATTTCAACCTATAATGATCTGTAGCAAAATATAATAACTATGAATGGTCAAAATAAAATACAAACTTAATTACTTACACAAAACTAAGAACAAAAATGGAACTGGTGCTATATTCCCTAAGACTTTTAGGGAAATTCAGATTACACTCATTCATATTAATGGTAATTAAGCAAGAATGAAAATAAAATGAACTTAAGGAGGCAGATGGTGGAACAAGGAAGGAAGTAAAGGAACCCCAGCTTGCTTTGTCATAAGCTGTGACAATAAATCATAGTCTTTGCTTTACTTTCCCCACAACATTTTCTGTGTAATCATTCCAATTTAAACTACATGTAATGAGATTCCCAAGTATTTAATTGAATTGAAAGCCTTTAGATTTGTGCGATTTATCCTGTAGCCAAAGTTTAGCAGATTCCTTTTACTACTCATGCGGATGACTTCACGCTTTTCACTATTTAGAGTCCGTAAATTGCTGCTTTTTTTCATCCTACAGATATCTTGTCAAAATTATTTTGCAGTTGGTTTTGATCATTTGATAACTGTACAGGGTATTAAATGACAGCATCATCTACAAAAAATCTAAGGGGTTTGCTCAGATCATCTCCTAAGCAGTTTATGTATATTAGAAACGGCAGAGGGCATATAACACTTCCTTGGGGAATGCCACATATTACATCTATTTTACTTGGTGACTTTTCACCAGTTACAATGATCTGTAACCTTTCTAACAGGATATCATGTATCTTGCCACACGACTGAGACAATACTCCACAGTCACACAATTTGATTAGAAGTTGCATATGATAAATGGTGTCAAAACGTTTATGGCAATCTGAAAATATAAACCTGTGGCTCTAATTTGAAGTATATTTGAATCATGATAATTATTGGTTTACAAGTTTAGCTTGTGTTTAAAGCTGCAGTGAGCTTGGTACAGGTGGGATTCATCATAGTGGTTGGTGTGATGTGTTCTAATCTCTTAAGTGTGATCCTTCTTCAGAGATACATACTTGGCTTCTGAATATTGATCTTGGGAGTGTTGCATAATATATTTTCCATTAACTGAGACTGAAATACTTGCTCCACATATCAGCTCATTAAACTGTATTTGAGAGAATTTGATGTGGTACTGTTCAAATATTGTAGTTGTCATGATTCATGGAAATTTTAGATGAGCGGTTTATCTAAATATGTGTTACAATGAACATGAAGAGAAAATATTGTTAATTTTTTGATGATAAAGTGGGCATAGAATCATGAGCACATGTTGGTAAATGGTCATGAAAAATCGTAAACCGTCAGTGTGCACAAACTGTATCAAATCACAGCTGATCACTCTTGAATGCAACTGGAAAATTGGCCTGCACAGACTATTGTTGTCACTGAAGTGAAGCTAGTGCTTATAAGGACCTTTTTTTGTTTGAAGGATTTGCGGAATGTACCACAGACATTCTTTGACTGTGCTATAGGGCATTAACCAGTTCACCAATTGAACTACAGTTTTAAGTGATGGTCTAATGGCAACTTAAGGAAAATTTGCTATGGCATAATGATCAAGCTTTTTATTACCTGTCCATCCCACACCCTGGATGATATCAAGAATGGCTTCAATGCCCATCACCCCAAATTTGTCACAACTTTCCCTTCAGTTTTCTTAGTGTCATAGTGACATCATTGCATCTGATTAACATTGTTTCCTTCTATGGTAAAATTTTGATGTGGTACCTAAAAATCGACCTACGACACATTCGCAAAACGTCCATATTGAAAAATTTTATGTAGCCTAGATATGAAATCCCCAAACCACCTTCCCTACCCTCTGGCTCCTACCCTTGTAACGGCCCCCAGTGTAAAACCTGTCCCATTCACACTCCCACCACCACCTACTCCAGTCCTGTAACCCGGACGGTGTACACAATCAAAGGCAGAGCCACGTGTGAAAGGACCCACGTGATTTACCAACTGACCTGCCTAAACTGTGAAGCTTTCTATGTCAGAATGACCAGCAACAAATTGTCCATTCACATGAATGGACACAGGAAGACAGTGTTTGTTGGTTATGATGATCACCCTGTGGCTAAACATGCCTTCGTGCACGGCCTGCACATCTTGGCACAGTGTTACACTGTCCGGGTTATCTGGATACTTCCCACTAACACCAACCTATCAGAACTCCCGAGATTGGAACTTGCCTTTCAATATATCCTCTCTTCCCATTACTCACCAGGCCTCAACCTCCACTAATTTCAAGTTGCCATTGCTCATACCTCACATGTCATTCAACAACATCTTTGCCTCTGTACTTCCACCTCAACTGACATCTCTGACCAAACTCTTTGCCTTTACGTGTGTCTGCTTGTGTCTGTATATGTGCGGATGGGTATGTGTATGTGTGTGTGTGTGAGTGTATACCTGTCCCTTTTTCCCCCTAAGATAAGTCTTTCCACTCCCGGGATTGGAATGACTCCTTACCCTCTCCCTTAAAACGAACATCCTTTCGTCTTTCCCTCTCCTTCCCTCTTTCCTTATGAAGCAATTGTCAGTTGTGAAAGCTTGAATTTTGTGTGTGTGTTTGTGTTTGTTAGTGTCTCTATCAACATACCAATGCTTTCGTTGGTAAGTTACATCATCTTTGTTTGTTTAGATACAGGGTGAGTCACCAAATGTTAACTACCACTGGATATATTTGGTAAACCACATCAAAAACTGATGAACCGATTCCACAGACTGAACGTGAGGAGAGGGGCTAGTGTAATTGTTTAATACAAACCATACAAAAATGCAAGGAAGTATGTTTTTTAAGACAAACCTATGTTTTTTTAAATGAAGCCATGTTAGTTTTGTTAGCACATCTGAACATATAAACAAATACGTAATCAGTGCCATTTGTTGCATTGTAAAATATTTATTACATCTGGAGATTTTCTAACCTAAAGTTGACGCTTGAATCCTCTGACGTTCAGTTGCGTGTTGTAATAAACACAGGCCACGGTCGGCGAGCAGCATCTGCAGGGACATGTTTACGATGACGACCTTGTTTATAAGTGTGGTTGTAGTGCACTGATGTGGTTTAGTCTAGCTGTCACTGTGTCCGTATGTAGTGCTTGCTGGTATTGTTATTCTGCATTCGTCTTCGCACGCAGACCAATTGTAGTACTACGTGTTTCCAGACATCTGTGATAGTGTAGTGTTGTAGGAACTGTGACCATGGTGTATTCAAACTCTGTAAAGGCAGAGATGATACTCATCTATGGTGAGTGTCTACAAAATGCAGCTGAAGCCTGCAGGGTGTATGCAGAATGGTATCCGGACAGAGAGCATCCAACGTGCCACACATTGCTAAACATCTACCTCCAACTGTAAGCACCAGGTATGGTCGTAGCACGAAAACGGGTCTGTAACAGGCCCGTCACAGGAGAAGCGCGTGCAGTTGGTGTGTTAGCTGCTGTTGCCATGAACCCACACATGAGTACACAGGACATTGTGAAAGCCGGTCGACTGAGTCAATGTAGTGTCATGCGCATACTGCATCATCACCGCTTTCACCTGTTTCATGTGTCGCTACATCAGCAATTACATGGTGATGACTTTAATCATCGAGTGCAATTCTATCAATGGGCATTAACAGAGAATTCGTTGCAGTTCTACCTGTTTGCTGATGAATCGGGTTTCACAAACCATGGGGCAGTGAATCTACAGAACATGCATTACTGGTCCGCATGCATTATATCCTTGCTGGCTCAGACAGGTAGAGTGACAGTGACCGTGGACTGTAAATGTATGGTGTGGAATCATTGGCGACCACCTCATTGGTCCTCACTTCATTGCAGGGGCCCAAACACCTGCAACATACATCACGTTTCTACAGAATGATCTGCCAACGTCGCTCGAAAATGTCCCACTGGAAATGCGTCGACATATGTGGTATCAGCATGATGGTGCACCTGCACATTCCGCAATTAACACTAGGCTGACCCTTGACAGGATGTTTGATAGGAGTTTCATAGGACGTGGAGGACACATAAATTGGCCAGCCCGTTCTCCTGATCTTACACCTCTGGACTTCTTTCTGTGGGTTACGTTAAAGGAGAATGTGTACCGTTATGTGTCTACAAACCCAGAAGATATGAAACAACGTATTGTAGTAGCCTGCAGCGACATTACACCAGATGTACTGCAGCGTGTACGACATTCATTATGCCAGAGATTGCAATTGTGTGCAGCAAATGATGGCCATCACATTGAACATCTATTGCCCTAACATGTCGGGACACACTCTATTCTACTCCGTAATTGAAAACGGAAACCACGTAAGTACATGTACCTCACCCCTCATGGTAATGTACATGTGCGTCAGTGAAAATGACCAATAAAAAGGTGTTAGCATGTGGACATAATGTGCTGTTCCAGTCTCTTCTGTACCTAAGGTCCATCACCGTTCCCTTTGGATCCCTACGTAATTCAGTGCTCTCTGATACACACAATCAAACAGCAGAGGAGCGCCAACTTTAGGTTACAATACCTCCGGATGTAATTAACATTTTACAATGCAACAAATGGCACTGATTATGTATTTGTTTATATGTTCAGATGTGCTAACAAAACTAAAGGGGTTCCACTTTAAAAAAACATAGGTTTGCGCTAAAAAACATACTTCTGTGCATTTTTTTAAGGTTTGTATTAACCAATTACACTAGCCCCTCTCGTCATGTTTGGTCTGTGGAATTGATTCATCAGTATTTGTTGTGGTTTACGAAATATATCCAGCAGTAGTGTTAGGTGACTCACCCTGTATATATAGAGGGAAACAGTCTCCATGGGAAAAATATATCTAAAAATAAAGATGCTGTTACTCACCAAACGATAGTGTTGGTATGTTGACAGGAGACAATAAAAAACACACAAACACACACACAAATTTCAAGCTTTCGCAACACAAGGTTGCTTTTTCAGGGAATAGGGAAGGAGAGGGTAAGACGATAGGATGTGGGTTTTAAGGGAGAGGGTAAGGAGTCATTCCAATCCCTGGAGCAGAAAGTCTTACCTTAGGGGGAAAAAGGAACAGGTATACGCTTGCTGAGGTTGCTGATATGGAGTACCTGGCAGTAAGTGGCAGCACAAAGCACCCAATGTGGAAAACGTATGTTTTCGGTGATGTCCAGATACTTCAGATACATAGTGTGAATTTTACATGGAAAAATCTGGGAAATCTCAGGGAATTTCAGGGATCATAAAATCTCAGAGAATTGTGAATTTTTAACATATCATTAAAACTGAATTTTATTGAGTTTTGTAAATCACAAATTTTCGAATAACTTTTCAAAGTTCATTCATTAAATGAATATCATTCCATCCAAATTACTGACATCTAAAAATTCCTATTAAACTATTGCTGGCATATAGATCAGCTGAGAGGAAAGAAAAGTAATAATTGTCACTTGTTGGCCCAACCACCACCACTACCACTTGCCCTTTTCACCAATAATTTCCATTAAATTTATCAGTAGTTTCTGGACACAATCCTGCTCAATGCACCTGAAATTCTCTGGCAATTATTTTTTTCCAAATTTGAGTAGCCACCCTGATGAACAATTGCATGAATTTTACTTTTATGGACATAAAAAAGACTTTAAAGTCGATATTCTGCCCATTTCTCTAATGGTCTGTAACTTCAGTTGGATTTGATGGGATGTATGCAGTACAGTAACCAATTTCACCCTAGCAGTTAATTAACAAGGAACAGTAGCAGAAATATTAATGCCTTAACCTTCCAGCAATGAGTGACATGATGTGTGCAGTCATCTCTTTATTGAGAATATCTGTGACTTCCCTCTGACAATCATGCCTCCATCCTGCTACCCTCCCTGTTTACCTTTTCCTGTTGCTTCATAACCTGGGTTGTGAGTAACTGCATCCACTATCCCTTCTTCCCTTTCTTTCCCCTCTCTCCTCCCTGACGAAGGAACAAAGTTCTGAAAGCTAGGAACGTAAATTTTCTGTTCTGTTTTGTGCATCTATTGGCTGTACTGAGCTGAGGTAAGTACTGGCCAGCCCCTCTGTCTCTTTGTTAGTATTTGTTTCACATCTTTATATGAAATTTTCCATTAATCATGTAAATTAAATAATGAGACATTTTAGGCAAGGTTCTGTATTTTTCATTTCAGAATAGCACTTGCTACCTATGTCCTCAATTATTTATTGGATGTATTTCAGCCTCTGTTTTCTTCTACTGCTTTTACCCTATGCAGCTCCCTCTGCTACCATGGAAGTTACTCCCTGACAGTTTAATGTATGCCCTATCTTCCTGTCCCTACTTCTTTTCAGTCTTTTCCATATATCCCATTCCTCACTAATTCTGCAGAGAACCTCACCAATTGTTTCCTTATCAGTCTACCTAATCTTCTGTAGCAGCACATCTTTAAAGTTTCAGTCCACTTCCGTTCTGATTTTCATACATTCCATGTTTTTCTGCAATACAATGTTGTGCTCCAACATCCTCAGTTATTTCTTCCTCGAATTGAGGCATATGTTTGATACTAGTAGACTTCTTCTGGTGTCCTAGGCACATACAAAACGTTCGCCTCATATGCTTTAAAAAGGGTTTTAAACACAACAATGATAAGGCTATGCACATATCAAGTTCATATTTCAAGAATCTGGAAGAATCACAGAATCTTATTAAATAAAACACTGAATTTCCATTTTTTTACCCCTCATTTTGTCTTGTGCGGCATTGTCATTCAAGGCATACACATTTGTTCAGATGCATGCTCTTTACAGCAGTACACCACTTTTCTAACCCAGTCGTCACCAGACATAACTACAGCACCACCTCAGCTTGAAAGCAGATTTCCATGGCCATCGTATCCAATCCTGCTACTGCTGAGTCCTTCAAAAAACAACTTAGCAATACACTTGTCGTTACTCAGTATTACCATGGTCCTGAAAGTATTTATCAGCTACTTTGACAAGGCTATGACTTCTTTAAGTCATGCTCTGAAATGAGGTCCACTCTGTCCAACATTTTGTCCACCACACTTAAAATAGCTTATCATCTCCCTCCCAGTTTCTGCATTATCCTTGGCAGATCTCATGCCCTTCTGCATGTATTTCCCTACTCTATGGCTCCTACCCTTGTGACTGTCCCCACTGTAGGACTACCATCACCTATACCAGATCTGTAGATGACAAAAGGGAGAGCCACCTATTAAATGACCCATCTCCTGTACCAGCTGTTACATAAATACTGATCAGCATTTTACCACCACAAAGTTATCAGTTTGGGTGAATTTTTATTGTCAGAGAGTATATACTGTCAACACAGTATCCTGTTGCAGAACTTGCTCTATAACATGAAAGTCTTGACCTTCTTTTCTGTTTCTCCATATGTGTCATCTTAATTGTTTCCCCAGACACAAGTTTTTCTGGACCCTGGAGGCAGGAACTGGCATTACATCATGTCCTTGGTTCTCACTGCCATCCTGGCATTGAATTTTGTTAATTGTTTTGCTTTCAGCATTCATTGGTTCACTCCCTTTTCGTTTTCTATATCTTTGTTTTCTGACTTGTCTATTCTCCCCAAAACCCCCATCTCCCTCCACAACCCACCCCCCCCCCCCCCCCTCCTCCTCCCGATTACCACATACTTATCTTTCAGCACTTATTAACTTGTGCACCATGTTGTGTCAGTAATGTCTGTATTGCATATTGCCCTATCTTCCACCTTTAAGTGCTCAGAGTTTCAAATCTTAACCAGTGCAATGAATTCTATCTTTCCTTCTTATCCTATCCAGAAATTCTCCCTTGACCCAGGGTTCCTCTTCAAAACACTCCCCATTTTCTAAATGTCACCTGTCCTTTCCCTTCATATCTCTTTCTTTCCCTTTAACCCTTCCCACCAAAAGTAGGATGCACTGGCTCTGACAGCTTCAAAATTTCTGCACTTTATGACTGGTCTTCTGCCACCACTTGGTGAGTAGATTTATTGCATCCAATAAAATCATATTTTCATAAATTGATTATTTTCACTGTCTTTCCATTTAGTACCTTGCAGCTGGAGTGCAGCCAAGATTTTACCCATCATATTACATAAGCTCATGAAGATTCTAATATTATTAAAGAAGCAGACAAATTTCATAGCAAAAATATCAATATCATAAATAACAAAAATAGTTAAATCCAGTTCTTTTAAAATTCATAAGCTAAATTCTAATGTAGTTGAGATTTAAATTTACATATTCCCTGAATATACTTACGACCATGGTCATGTGCATTATAACTTCTAACCCTTTTTAATATAGAATAAAATCTTCTGTATCCAAGCACTATTTGTTTCTTTTTATCTGTCTGCAGTTCTTTGTGTCCATGGCATTGTAGCTCAGTAAATTTATGATCTTCATATTATTCTTTCCCTTCTCTCTTTTAAGGTATTTTATTTTTGTTGTAGCAGTGATTGACATTCCAGGCAGGTACGAATCATGGTTCAGACACTGGAGCTCCCTACCCCACTACCTCACTACCCCACTCACCAAATTCCAAGCGGGAGACTATCTACCTTTGGATACTTATTTGACATAAAGGGAATCCATATTTTACACATAAAATGGACACTCCATTATGCAGGGAAAATAAATTACAGTTGGTTTTCCATTATCTTGCACAGTTGTGGAGACCATCCTGAAAATGGAATGTATTCAAGGTCAGACACTGATTTGCCTGTTGGTCTGCGGGAACTCCAGAAGCTGCAACGTGGTAGAGAAGCAAGAAGATACTAAAACAAAACTACAAAGGCTCAATCCAAATACAGTGGGCATCAGTTAAGTGAAATGGAAAGATAACCAAGATTTGAGGTCAGTATAGTGTACTGCCGAGAGCAGCAGAATACAGTACAACAGAAGTAGGATTTATTATGAATAGGAAGATAGGACAGAGTGTGAGTTATTGTGAATGGTTCAGTGATAGTGTAGTGTTTCTTCATGGGGGAAAAAAATTCTTTCTTGATTCTTCATGTAGTATTGTGGTAGCCAGGTTAACATGTGCACTCTCATAGTTGAAAAAGTATTGTATTGTAGTTATCAGTTAAGAGATGTATGAGTTTGAATGGAGGATATGTGGTATAGGCAACTCAGCAAAAATTCAACAGTACATAGACTTCTTTATGATTCTGGAGATATACAGTTGTATTTTCTCTGGCATAGCACTTTTTGAGTAGTTATTGCCTTGTACATCTCTTTCAGATTGCATACTTTCAACACATTACATCCATAAACAGTAATTTTAGTGCACTCTTTAGTGCCACAATTAGAATTCACATTTCAAGCAACATTATTCGTTTTATTTACTATGAAATTAAAAAAGTAATATATGCAACAAATATATATCACTTCCATTAATTCTGTTTTGTTATCTCACTGTATGATAATTTATCCTATCCATGAACATAGCATTCAGTGAGTTATATAAGTCATGAACTGATTATAGCAAGTTAGCATACATTTCTGTTATTTACTGTGTTTGTTACAGTATGCTACTCCCAGTATCCTTTACTCTGGAGCCATACTCACATTTTTTCCTTTGGAAAGCACTCATTAGTGGTAGGTGTCATAATCATATCTGTATCAATTTTAACATGTAGTTATTGGCTTTGTAGGTATCTGTGACAGTTCCATATCCTCAATCACATGTGTTACGTCAGTGCACTCGAGTGTAGTTGGAGGCGTGTTTGTGCAGTACTGGAGTCTTTGTTTGTGAAAATTATTCTTTTGTCTTCATTTTTAGACATCTTCTTTCTTGATTCTTCATGTTATTTCAGGTACTGGTATTTTTAATTTTGTATTGTGTAAAAATTGTGTAAGAAATTTCTGTCATAGGAATCCCTTGTGTTCTTCTGTCTGTGTGCAGTTGAGATATTTGAAATGTGTTTGTTGAATAGAACTAATGTTATATTTCAGTGACATATTTCTTCATGTATGGTTCTCTTCTTTCTTGTTCTTCATGTCATTTGACTGAGCAGTATCTAAAATGACTGTCATCGAGTTTACAGTGTTCAGTTGTAGAGTGATTCTAAAGCTGTGTCCTGATTTGCATATGTTAGTCTGCTTGTTGCATAGGGTATAAATTATTTGTAGGGACATCTTTCTTCATGAGCCAAAATCTTCTTTCTTCATTCTTCATGTAATGTTAATGTAAGTTTTTTGACATGTGCACTGTCACTGGTGATAGTGTTCTTAATGTACCCGGATAAGTACAGTTACATTCTCTCTGTCAGTAGATTTTCTCAGTAGTTAACAGCATGCATATCTATTTCAGACAACATGGGTTCAATATATTATTTCCTCAAAGAGATTTTCAGGTGCACTTGTAACAACTACAACGCTGTACTATTGTACATATAAGTAATTTTTTTCTTCTGATTTTTCAATAAACTTGTGTAATTGATGTTCTGATTTCAATTTTTTTTTGTTTCACACCATTGTGTTAAGAAAACTGTAAATAAGTTTCAATGTGAACATTAATGTTGATGTCAAATGTCAAGTAATATTGTAATAGAATTGAAATGTAACAAATGTTGAGACTGTTGTAAGATGTTTAAAATTGGAACTGTGCATCTGGTCCATAAGTAGGCAATGTGTTAGGATATGTAGATTGCAAAACCTAAGGTGAATACCCAGTCTGTCAGGGAGCGGTAAAAGTTGGATGGCCGGCGGGTGTGGAAAAATGCACGCGGGCACTGCACTGCACAACGGGCTCAGCAGTTAGTTGGAGTTTGACACTGGTTTGAGCAACACCTTCTGGAGCGAGGAGGCTCTCCTGGAAGACATAGAATCACTGAGCCTCAGGTATGCTGTTCCAATGCCCACACAGCATGGCAAAAGTCCATAGGCACTAAACGGAAAAGTATTGCGACGCAAAGAAGAATTAAAGTGCCGATACGTCAAGAGCCATAGCTGTGGTTGTATGTGTGCTCTGTGCCTTGCCATCTCACCACCCACCAACCGCCGCATCGATACAAGCAGGTTGACACTTTTAGTACTGTATTCGTATGGACCATAGAGTGAACTGTTCAATAATAACTTAAATTTTACCAGAACTTTCCCACCATTTAATTATCCTCACAACTAACCTAGACAGGGTGCTTTCCAAATGTTGTGCAATCTGAGTGTCCCAAAATGGAAAATTAAATTTTGTGTTAATAATAATTACTTGCATACCTAGCTATGTTAGAATGGTGTTTAAAGAACTGTTTTGTTAGTGAACCAGTAAATGAATAACGAAGGTCTAACGAAGTTGAAAGATAACTTTAATATTGATATAGTAATGAAGTTTAATTATTTCCAGACAGATACAAAGGTATTTAAATGAACAGTATATAAGGAAAAAAAAAGAGTAGTAACTCATTTACTGAAAATCTTAAACCTGTAATAATTTTAGTAATCAATTTTTTTATACAGTTTCAGAGTCCCCCCCCCCCCCCCCCCCCCCCTCCTTTTATTCATTTGAATTCTGAAGTGTTCAAAATTGATTTGACCAGCAAAAGTTAAAGTCAATATAATAGCCAAAATTTATCAGTGTTTTATCGTTATCAAAATTGACATTTTGTGTGTGGCTCGAAAGTGCTATTTGTATGGTAACCTATGCTCGGTTTTAACCAGATTAATAGACAGTATAAAGTTTTGTAGAATACATTATAGTGTAGTGTTATGTATTCATGGTTTTTCCATATCAGCACAGAACATGAAACTATCAGTTCAATAGATTTTCTGGTTCTAAAATTTTACTGTATTATGCCGTGTTCCTACGTATTGTTTTGCATGATTATACACCAACTTGTACAGAGAAGAAACTCAGTTAATGCCTAATTAGGCTGGTGACCATATTATTATCTAATTGGTAGCTTCTTCTGGGTTGCTTTTGGTCCATCCTGACGTGTAATTGCATTTCGAACTTACTTGACAGACCATTGTTATTACAGAGTGGGTGTAAGTCTGATTTGCCACCATTCAGGTACACGCAGTTGATATCTATACAAAATTCCTTTCTATTAAGGTGAACCCCGCTCACTTACCATAGTACAGGATTTAATGAGTACTGTGTGCCCCACGTGCACGTTACACACTTGTATAGTTAAATAATTAGAATTCACGTTTCTTCCTCAGGTTACCTTCCATTCCCAAGTGGATGCACTTCACACACACACTGCAGTCTGTAATTTATAATTCTAATTTTAGCTTTATTAGCACTTTTTCCCATTTTCATTCATAAAGTAATATTTGCCAGAATTAAGTATCATTTACACTAATTTCATTTTGATATCACAGTGTCCACTACATTAATCTGTCAATGAACTTATAATCTAGTGACCTATATTAGTGATGTATTGTTACTAATAAGTCTACATATATTTCAGTTCCTTACTTTATTCGTCTCAGAATGGTTTTACATGTGTCAATTATTATGGAGTGGTACTCATGTTCACATATTTGGAGAACACTCATTGGTAGGTGTCAACACCATATATGTATTAATTTCAACATGTAGCTAATGGTTTTGTAGGTCTAAGTGACAATCGCATATCCTCCATTGCATGTGTTATGTCAGTGTACTCGAGCGACCATGTGTTATGTCAGTGTACTCAAGGGTAGCTGGAAGCATGTATGCGTTGTATAGAGTCTTTGTTTGTGAAAGTTCATTATCCATGTTCATATTTGTAAATCTAGTTTCTTCATTGTTCATGTAATAACATTTACTTGTGTTTTTAGTTTTGTATTGTGTAAATGATGTGCAAGAGAGTTCTGTCATATAAATCCATAGTGTTGTTGGGTCGGTGACCACTTACTGTTGAGCTGCACTCATGTTTGTTCATGTAGAAAACACTCAGTGGTTGGTGCCATCACCTAATATGTATCAGTTTTAAGAGGTAGCTAATGGCATTGGAGGTCTCAGTGACCGTCCCATATCCTCTGTTGCATGTGTTATGGGAGTGTACTTGGAAGTTTGCTTGTTTTGTATAGAGTTTTTATTTGTGAAAGTTCACCTTCTCTCTTCATGTCTGGAATCTTCTTTCTTGATTCTTCAAGTAATTTCATTTACTGGTGTTTTTAGTTTTGTATTGTGTAAATACTCTGTAAAAGAGTTCTGTTGTATAAACTAATTGTGTTGTTGTGTCTGTGATCAGTTGAGATATTTGAAACGTGTTTGTTGAATAATGTTTACGTTGTATTTTGGAGGCATCTTTCTTCAATTATGATTCTCTTCTGTCTTGATTCTTCATGTCATTTGACTGAGTAGTGTGTCAAATGACTGTCATTGAGTTTATAGTTTCAGTTATAGAGTGATTTTGAAGCTGGATCCTCATTTGCTTATTTCTTCATAAGATAAAATCATCTTTCTGCATTCTTCATGTAATGCTTTGTGTGTATATGTGTTAGGGGTAACCTGTGTTGTGATCTGATAGTAGGCACAAGGTTTATGTGTTACGGTAAAAACCTAGCTCAGTATAATATGGAGTCGATGTACTTAGTCAGTGTTCATTCAGCTGAAGAGGTAGTGGAAAGCAGAGGCATGTAAACCACAATTTCAAGATCCCTAAAATGAAATTCTGCTGCAGTTGTCAATTCTAGCTGCAGAACAAAGAGAGGTGGCCACTCACATTGCAGCATAAGCCACAAAGCAAAAAGGGATGTGTACTTGTGGGGAAGCAAGACCCATTAGGCAAGATCTGGCTGCAGTGAGCACTCAAATTATGAATAAGTAGGGAAACAGGAAGGTAGAGTGAAGGATTAGAATTCCTGGATCTATGGAGAAGCTACCAACAGAAGTGAACGAGAACCGCGGTAGGCAGGAATCCCTAGGTGACACGGTAGGCTGACTTTTAGACTGAATGATGAATTAGTCATTAGAACAAAAAAAAAAAAATTATACAAGAACAGCTGACCATGCAGAGGAGCAAGTCTCAATAGAGATAGATGCTTAGGCAAAGTCTAAGGAAGATCAGATCCCACAATGTGTGAATGAGGAAATCAAGACTGCTGTTAGTAATCTGATGATAAAGTTCCCGTTGACAGTGGGCTAAATAATGAATTACTCGAGATCATGGAACAAACGTAATTCATTTTTTCTCAGTGGGGTGTAAAATAGATGAAACAGTCAGAATTGCGAAGAAAAAGGTAATAGGTGTCGGTGGGGGGGGGGGGGGGGGGGGGATGCAGGAATGCCAATGTGAATAGATTGAAAACAGAATGACACTGACCTTGAGCCCCAGATCAGACTATAACAATTTGAATGCAAATTTTTAAATATTTTCATCAGATAAGAAGATGGTATATACTGTGGTATTCATTTGTTACTTTGCAGGTGTGTTGCCATGATCATGCAACAAGACACAAAAGATAAGTTATGTAAGCGAATATATAAATGGCAATGGAGCCCTATGGGTAACTGAAATAAATGATTCATGTGAAACCTTCACTGAGGTTACAAAAGTCATGGGATAGAGATATGAACAAATATAGATGGCAGCAGCATCACATACACAAGGTATAAAATTACGAGGCATTCGCAGAGCTGTCATTTGTATCCACATGATTGACGTGAAAGGGTGTCTGATGTGATTATGGACACAAGACAGGAATTAGCAGACACTGAATGTGGAATGGTAGTTGTATTTTGATGTATGAGACATTCCATTTCAGAAATCATTGGAGAATTCAAATATTCTGAGATCCACAATATTAAGAGTGTGCTGAGAATATCAAATTTCAAGTATTACCTCTCACCTCGGAAAACACAGTGGCTGACAGTCTTCACTTAATGACTGAGAGCAGCAGCATTTGTGCAGAGGTGTCATTGCAAACAGACAATTACGTCACATGAAATAATCGCAGAAATCAGTGTGGGATATACAACAACTATATCCGTTAGGACAGTGCTGTGAAATTTGGTGTTAATGGGCTGTGACAGCCAACTACCAATATGAGTGTTTCTGCTAACGCCACAACATTGCCTGCAGCACCTCTCTTGGAGACAACCAGAAAACTGAAGCCTGGTTATATGAGTCCCAATTTGAGGCAGGTAGGGCTGACAGTAGGTTTCAGGTATGGCACATACCCCATGAAGTCATTGACCCCGATTGTGAACAAGACACTTTGCAGGCTGGTGGTGGTTCCATAATGGTGCTGACTGTGTTTACATGGAATAGACTGGGTTCTCTAGTCCAACTGAACCAATCATTGACAGGAAATGGTTGTGTTCAGCTACTTGGAGACCATTTGCAGTTCATCATGAACTTCATGCCCCTAAACAACAATAGAAATTTTGTGGATGACAGTACGCCATGTCACTGAGACACAGTTATTTGCAATTGGTTTGAAGAACATTCAGAACAATTTGAGCGAATAAACGGACACCCAGTGTGTACAACATGAATTCTATCAAACATTTATGGTACATAATCAAGAGGTCAGTTCATATACAAAATCCTGCTGGCAACACTTTTGCATTTATGAATGGTTATAGAGGCAGTATCTCTCAATATTTCTGCAGAGGACATGTTGAGTGCATGCCATGTTGAGATGGTGCACTACTCCAAGCAAAAGGGGGTTCAACACAATATTAGGAGGTATCACATGACATTTTACCCCTCAGGATATGAGAATTTTGAAAAGGCATTTCTTGCCCAATCAGGGTCCAGTGGTATACAGGTAACACAATGAAAGAAAGTTTTTATTTAGAACCTTCTCTTTTCAAATTGGAATCTTCTGCCAATATTTTGAAAAATAGCTTAATATGGCATGCTACTATGATAGAGGATGTTCCTGTAACTATTGTTCTAGACACAGGAGCATTTGTCAGTATGATTTCAAGAAGTTCTTTCAGTAAAGTGTCCACAAAAACCAAGTCACATGGCATTCCTGTACAGGACTTCAAGATTATTGAAGGCACTTGCATGCGATCCAGAAATGTTAGAATGATGGAGATGTCAGTAAAACTAGAAAAATGTAGCAATACCATGCACCCTACTAGTAGCTGAGGACTTGATTGTTGGCTGTATTCTGAGCCTTTATGTTATCTGCGGGGACACAATATTGACTTCTCTACTGGTAAGATTTTCTTTCTCACTGACAGTGAAAGAGCTAAAGTGGAACTGCTATGGAAGTATGGTAGCCACAGTTGGTAGTGCCAAGGTTTTCATATCCAATTCTATTGTTAAGGAACAACACAGGATAAGATCATTTCTAATCCTGTTGAACAATGAAGTCGATGTCACATTACAAGTATAACTGAAAGTAGAAGAGCCAGGGAACCTCACCAGCAAGGATAGACAGCAGTAGCATGGAATCAGTGTGGGGATACAATTGAAGAAAATCCTGGAATAATCCAAGGAAATACATGTGAACTTGTACAACAGTTTCTATCTTACCACATGGTCTCAGTGAAATGCACTAGATAATTAAATTTGAAGGATGCTTTGTGAACATATGAGGTTCGTAAGGACATATTGTCATGACCAGCAAACTCTACAGATTGACTACATGAAACCATTTGAAGCGGTAGTGAATCATCTGCCTCCTTTCTCAACACACTACACAACAGCAGAGCTAATGTTTCACATGAGGGGAAAGAATGAATGGATAGACCAGATCCCACAGGTTGCCAATGATAGAGATTAGTAGGAGAAAAGTTTCAGAAAGCTTTGATGAGTTTGAGACAAAGCAATCAGAAGAAATCACAAGTGTGACAAGAAAGTGGTAAAAATAGTAAGGTATCTAGTGGTGAAGAAAATACTATTAAGAAGCCATCCACCTTTTGAACAAAAGTAACAAAGTGTGGCAGCCACTGTATATGGGACATTTTCTTCATTCTAAGAATTTCAAATTCTGGTTCATATTTATTAGGGAACTCGAGTCATCATTGAAAGATTTATGGAAATGTTATTTGTAGAGGAATTAGTGTGCATCATTTTAGGAACACAGGATCAATTGGAATGGTTGAGCAGAATATTTGCATTAGTGCAATGCATAAAACAGGATTTTTTTTTATTTGAAAACATGACATTTTTAATTTAGGCTTAATATATATATTTGGTTTTGTGACTATATGACATGGGTTTATGTATTGTTGTCTGTAGCAGGTAAGTATTACCCTATGAAATATGCAGAAGCTCATGAATGATCTTGAATTATGTTTAGTCATGTCCTTAGAATACACACAGTCATTTTTCATAGTAATAAGGTCTGTTTAAATATGACGCATATTATTACAACATAGTATAAGACAAATTTCTCTGTCTATGTAGCGTGAACGATTCTGAGCTGGCAGTCTTCAGATCACTATTTGGTACATCTACATCTAGATGATTACTCAGCAATTCATGATTAATTGCCTGGCAGAGTGTTCATCAAGCCACATTCAAGGTGTTTCTTTAATGTTTCACTATCAAACAGCAGTCAGGAAAAGTGAACATTTAAGTCCTTCCATACAAGCTCTGTTTTGCGTTATTTTACTGTGATGATTATTTCTCCTTATATATAAGGGTGCCAACAAAATATTTTCACACACTGAGGAGAAAGTTGGTGATTGGAATTCCATGAGAAGCTCCCACTGTGACAAAAAATGCCTTTATTTTAATGACTGCCTCTCTAACTCATGTATCATATCGCATGGCACTGTATCCCCTATTTCATGATAATCCAATATTAGTTCACCTTCTTTGAACTTTTTCGATGTCCTCCATGAGTTGTATCTGCTGCAGAACCCTCACTGCACACCTATACTCAAGATGTGATTGGAAGTGTGTAGTGTAAGTAGTCTCTTTAGTCAATCTGTTGCATATTTTAAGTGTTCTGTCAATAAATCACAGTCTTTGGTTTGCTTTCCCCCACAACATTATCCATGTGATCATTCCAATTTAAACTATATGTAGTTGTAATCACTAAGTACTTAGTTGAATTGATAACCTTTAGAATTGTGTGATTTATCCTGTAAACAAAATTTAGCAGAATCCGTATAGTATTCATATGGATGACTTCATACTTTTCACTGTTTAGAGTCAGTTGGCACTCTTTGCACCACACAGATATCATGCTGAAACCATTTCATATTTTGTTTTGATCATCTTATAACTTTACAAGGCATTAAATGGCAGCATAATCTGCAAACAATCTAAGAGAGCATTTCAGATCGTCTCCTAAATTGTCTACGGAGATAAAAAATAGAAAAGGGCATTCAACACTTTCTTGGGGAATGCCACATATTGATTCTATTGTACTTGATGACTTTCCATTGATTACAGTCAACTATGACCTTTCTGACAGGAAATCATGAATTCATTCACACAACTAGACAATTCACCACAGGCAAGGAATTTGATTAGGACTCACTTGTGAGAAATGATGTCAAAAGCCTTATGGAAATATAAAAATATAAACCACATTAATGAATGTAACAAGTGGCTCTAATGTGACGTATATTTCAATGATGATAGTTGTTGGTCTAGAAGTTGGTGTAGCTTGTGATTAAACTGCACCAACATTGGTGCAGGTAGGATATGTCACAGAATTTGGTGGGATGTCTTCTACACTCTTAAGTTTCATCCTTCTTCAGAGATGCATGCTTGATTTCTGAATACTGACCTTGGATGTTTGGCATAATATATTTTTCATTGTCTAAGATTAAGCTACTTGCTCCACATATTAGCTCATTGAAATGAATTCATGAAGATGTGAGGTGGTACTGTTCAATTGCTGTAGTTGTCATGATTTATGGAATTTTTATGAGAGGGGTTTACATAAATATGTGGAACAATAAACATCAAGAGAAAATGTTGTTGATTTTTTGACAATAAAGTGGGCATAAAAAATGAAAATATGTGAGTACAGTGTTTTGAAGAAGGGAACACATTCAGTGCACAGAAACTGTATCAAATGACAGATGATCACTCATGAATGGGGTATGACAATTGGCCCATAAAGACTGTATCATTGTCATTGAAGCAAAGCTAATGCGTATAAGGATGCTGTTTTATTTGGATTTGTGAAATGTACCACTGACAGTCTGTGACTGTGCTGTATTGGCATTAACCAGTTTGCCAGTGAAATTGGGGTTTCTAATGACAGTCTAAGGAATATTTACTGTTGCATCAAAATTAACGTTCTAATTAAACTTCTCCCAAATCCAACGAATTCAGCGTACCTGATAATTTAAAATTTTTGGTCAATATGGTGCTGGGTGAAATTTCCTCATGTAAAGATGTCTCAGTTACTATAAAATGTGATAGTTATGTGTGTAAAGTTTGTTTAAAAATGGTTATGCGAGGTACCCTGTGTATCGAGTGGAAGTCATGGTACCACGATAAGTGTGTAAAAGTGAATCTGAAGTATATAAAAGTTGATCAATTCTGGATATGCCATCAGTACTTTATAAGTGCTTGAGAAACAAAATAATTAACACACTAAAATCAAAAGAAAAAATAATAATGGTTCTTACATACAATTTAGTGACTACAACCATGTAATACCATGAACTCCAGAATAAATATCAAGAACTGGTAATAAAATACTAAGGATTGGAGTAAAATCATCACATAGCACAAGATGTTGCAGCACACGGTCTTTCTATGCAGAAAACATGACATGTTCTGGCTAAAGCATGTAAACAAATAGTAAGTACAGCTCTGGTGATACTGCTATCAAATAAGTACTTGATTCTACATGAAGACTGTAATAAAACAGCAAACACAGACGAACCAGAATCAGTGACAAAATGTCCAATAAAGTGTACAGTCAAGAAAAGGAAATATGAAAACACCATAACAGCTCCATAACAACAAAGTCAGTCACAGCCACAGTATGAGCATAGCCACCATCATCACTGGAACAAGAAGAGGCTGTGCCAGAATCATCTTCTGTAAAAACAGCAAGAAAATGTGACGGTCCAACAGAAGAAACAGTGGTCAGTGCATCTATCAGTAGGATATTCATCATCACCTTACCTTCAGTTTTCTTAGGGACATCATATTGATGTTATTACATCTGGTTAATATTGTTTCCATTTTCATTGAAATATTGGTGTGGTACCTAAACCTTCATCCAAGAAATATTTGCAACATGTACAGATTGAATAGCTTTATGTAACCTAGATTATAAGTATTTGGACATCAAAGCATAGCAGGGTAGGGATGGGGGAGGTGGGTTGGGCAGTTAGACACAGTCAGGAGGTGGACAGATGATTGGGTGGGGAGGGGGAGTGCAAAAAAGACAGAAGTAAAAAAACGAGAAGTAAAATACATGGGTGCATTGGTGGAAGAGAAAGCTGTATAGTACTCAAGTGGGAACAGAGGAAGGGATAGGTGGTTAAAGGACTGTGACTGACAAAGGTTGAGTCCAGGGGTATGGGAGTGTAGGATATATCTGCAGGGAGAGTTCCTACATTTTCAGTTCAGAAAAACTGGTGTTAGTAGGAAGGATCAAGATGACACAGACTGTGAAGCACTTACTGAAGTAAAGAATTTTGTGTAGGTTAGTGTGATCAGCGACCGTGTATTCAATAGCAGGAAGAACTTTGGCATTAGGGATGTTTGTATTAAAAGAGGTGGCATCAATAGTGATAAGCTGGACACTGTGCGGTTAAGGAACAGTAACTATGGAGAGTCAGTGTGGGAATTGGTCAGTGTCTTTTATGTAGGACCTAAGGTTGCACATGATAGGCAGGTGTTGGTCTATGAGAGCAGGGATTCTCTCAGTGTGGGCACAATACTGAAAACAATGGATGGTGGGGCATATGGACTTTATGAAGCATGTAAAAGTTAGGAATGCATGCAGTGGTAGGTGTGAGGGGAGAAGGAGTCAGAGAGAGAGAGAGAGAGAGAGAGAGAGAGAGATAGAGAGAGAGAGAGAGAGAGACTCAATGGAGACATTCTGAGATCAGCCTAAGTATGTGAAGAAAGACACCGCAGCTCCCTCCTTAACCATATCTCCCAGATTGCATCTCCCATCATTCACAGTTGCTCGAAGTCAGCCTCTGCAGCCAGACATAATGGTCATATGTGTGTTTGACTTCAGAAGAAGGTCCTTTGGCTCAAGAGGCTACTTGTTTAGCAGTATTTTTGTAATGCCTGTCTGGGACACAACATCTCCAATGTATGGAGAGTAGCAATCTATCATTTTTTCATAGCATTGTCATTATGATTAAGCAAATACTTCATTAACTAACCATGACTGATCTAACTTTGCTCACAGTTGCCCCTAGTTTCCCATCTCAGGATTAGCCCAAATAGGGAAGCTTATAGCAAATCTAATTCCCAGTAGCACTAACTGCTAATGAGTAGAAGAAAAATTACTGATTGCCTAACCTTTGACAAGCTAGCAATAAAGAATAGTGTCTAATTATAACTTAAGTGAGAGGTAGGAAAAGTCATTCTTGAGATATGCTGCCACTACCCCATGCTCCCACTCACCATTAATTTCCATTAATTTAGCAGGAGTTTCTTGACACCCTGTTACTCATTGCACCTGAAATTTTCTGGGATTTTTTTTTTTTAAGTTTGAGTAATCACCCTGACGAACATTTACATGAATTTTACGTATATGGACATTTAATAGAATTCTGAATTCTGAACTGATATTCTGCCAGTGTCTCTAATGTTCTGTAACTTCAATCGGTTTGATGGGATGTTTGCCGAATAGGATGCAATTTAATCCTAGTAGTCATTAATAAATAATTTAGCAGAAATATTAATACCTTAACTGTCCATCCATGGGCAATGTTGAATGGTGCACTTAGCTCTCTCCAGACAATTTTACAGGGCCCGTTATTATGGTGTCAGATCTGTGTTCTGCTCTATCTGCACATCACAAATCATGATCTTTCCATCCGCTACTTTTCTGTTGCTCTGGAACAAATAGGCTGCTATTTTCCTGTCAAATATTTTTCTTTTACTATGAAACATCTTAAGCTGCTATTTTCACAAAAAAATCTTTTTTTTCCCTCTGAGACATTTGAGTTCACTTTTTTCCTATCTGTAATATTGGGAGTCATATTTTTAATGTTCTCTACTCTTATACATATACTTTCTGGTGGAAACAATTTTGTATTCATATTCAAGAGCTTAGCATAGAACCTTCCTTTGAGAAATGCACTACACAGAAAACTTATCAGTAAATTTACTCAGTTTTTATAATACTAAATGGAATATTCACATTTTCCTGATTATTTATGTTAAAGGTCAATTTAAAATCATCTCAGAAATAAGATTTGGTCTTCTTGTTATATTCATATAATTCTATCCTTACAACTATTCTAATTATTGAAATAAAGACCCACTATTTTGCATAAATAAACAGGAAAATACACTTGTGGTTAGAGGGTTAAGGTTCTGCTCTCCTAGGTGGAGGACAGTGTGGTAAAACTTTTTATATTTTGTTAATTATGCTCATACTGTGTTCCAGAGATAGTAGTTCATATTCCTTCCTACACACATACAAATTGCTTATAATTCTGAGACCTGTTCCCATACTTTTCTGCCATGTTTCTGGCGAAAAAAGTATTTGCTCTTGATTGTTAATCATGTTGTGGGACAGACTAAAAAGTAAATTGTTTATTGTAATATTACCTGGAAGGAGTTGTAATCATGTTAAACTGTATAGATTTTGGATGATACTAACATTATTAACAGTAACTAGGCAAGGCAATGGGATTATAGCATTTCCTCAGAAATAAAACTCAAGATAAGATCTTTGTCTTGATGACTTTACCTTTATCGTCACACATGTTCCTAGATATATACAGTTTGTGGATTGGAGGGATCAGTGGACAGTGGGTCAACAACAATAACTTCAATTTTGGATCAAGCCCTGTGTGACAAAATTTTCATTTAGCTTCTTAGAATACAAAAAACTGTTTGCTGGCCATTAGCCAATGATAATGCTAAGTCTTGGACAAGGTTCCTCTAGTTTTCTTTCTTTTCTTTGTTACTCTGTCCTCCTTTGTCATGCATTCAGCAGTTTTTTAACCTTCACTGACACACTGTGTGTCCACCAGTAGAAGCCCATTTTTATAGTGTCTCCAGATGATTAGTTTGTTTATGGTTTTGAATCCATCGTTAAAGTATATTATGACATAAATTACACCAATCTGAAAGGCTGACATGCCAACAAATGCAGTTTTTGGCAAGTGGTTCCAAATGCAACTACTAAGAGCTTTTTTTGGATTCTGCATTTTGCCACATAAACATTTTTGCAGGAATCTAGAATTTGAAAGACCTTCATATTTTGGCATTAATTCTACCACAACAGTTTCTGGCATTTATTTTGCATGTGTATGTTTTCGTCCTTTTGCTTCACATCTATTGTACTGGCACAATTAAGTATTAATCCTAACCTCATTTCACTGCAACATAACAACTCCTACAGTTTTTCATGATTTCCAACAATCCACTTGTGCAGTTTACAATAAAATTTATGACTGGAATTCAGTTTGTTAGTTTTTGATATTTTGTCATGCTAAATCATTGAAATACACCTAAACTAATCACAACAACAGGTTTATAACATAACTGCATGCAAAAAGCACAAGTAAACTAAAGTAAACTAACTGTATTGATAGAATGGTCAATTGCAGTAAATCCCCGCTGACAGTAGAACGCTGGCACTGTTTTTCATCTCAGAGTAGCACTTGCAAACCTCTGTCCTCAATTATTTGTTAGATATGCTCCAGTCTCTGCCTCCCTCTACAGTTTTTACCCTCTACAGCTCCCTCTAGCACCAAGACGTTATTCCCTGTTATATTTACATATGTCCTATCATCCTGTCCCCTCTTGATCCCAATGAGTCTTTCCTACATATCTTCTTCCTCACTAATTCTGCAGAGACCCGCATCATTCCTTTCCTTATCACTCCACCTAATTGCCATTATTCATCTCTAGCTCTCAATCTCAAATACTTCAGTTCTCTTCTGTACTGGTTTTTCCATAGTCCATGTTTCACTACCATAAAATTCTGTGCTGTAAACATACATTCTGAGATAGTTCCTCCTCAAATTAAGGTCTATGTTTGACATTAGCAGATTTCTTGTGGCCTCCTTGGCACTTAAAAAGCACTAACTGCATCTGCTTAAAAAAGGCATTTAAACACAAAAGTGATGAGATTGCATATTGTACATAAAGTACATATTTAGAGAATCAGGAAGAATCAAAGAATTTTATTAAATGAAACAGAAAATTTACATTTTTTGAACCCTCATGATTTCCAGGCCCTTTAAACTATTAAAAAAAATTGTACTTATATTTTGACAACTGCTATCCTTTCCATGTCAAATGTTTCCTCTCATACAGTGTAGGCAAGGCAAACACATTTATTCAGATACAGGCTCTTTACAGGGATAAATCACCTTTCTCACTTCTGCCTTCACTGGACATAATTACAGTACCACCTCAGCTCAAAAGCAGATTTCCTCAGCCATCACCTCCAGTACTGGTACCACTGATCCCTCAAAAAGAATCTTAGGAATACAATTGTTGTCACTCTGTATTATCCTAGCTTTGAAACTGTTTATAAGCTACTTAAACAAGCCTATGACTCCCTAAAATCATATCGTGAAATGTGGTCCATTCTACCCAACATTTTGTCCATGGCATGTAGAACAGCTTGTAATGTCCCTGTCAATAATCGCAACATCCTTCTCAGACCTCATGCTCCTTCCACACTTACTTTATTAATCTATGGTTCCTAACCCTATGACCATCTCCACTGTAAGGCTTAACCTATGAACCCTCCTACCATCACCTATACCAACTCTGTATCTGGCAAAACATATTCTATCAAAGGGAGAACCATTTGTGAAATGACACATCTCCTGTACCATCTGTTGCATAAACACTCATCAGCTTTTTTTACATTGGTGTGACTACCACCAAATCTTCAGTTCAGATGAATTTTCATAGGCACCGTGTGTATGCTGGAAACACACAAAATCTAGTTGCAGAAATTGCTATGCAGCATGACAGTCTTAACCTCAGTGCCTGTTTCATCAGACATCCCATCTCGATTCTTACCACAGACATATGTTTCTCAGCACTCCACAGGTGGGAACGGGCATTACAAGTCCTTGCTTCTTCATTTTTGTTAATTTATTTGGTTTCAGTATTCATTTCTTCACATCCTTTTAGTTTTTTGTACCTCTGTTTTCTTTACCATCTCTTCACCCTCCAAGCTTTCCAATATGCTCTCTTCCCACGCACTTTCCTCCACCCCTCTTTCCACAATCACTACCACATACTTACCTTTCTAAACTTATTAGCTTGTGCACGATATTGTGTCAGTAATACTTGTATTATATATTGCCATATCTTCCACTTTTAAGCTCTCAGATTTTCAGATCTCTTGCAATGCAGTCCTCAACAATCCATCTTTCCTTCTTATCCTATCCAGTAAGTCTCCCTTGACCGGGGGCTCCTCTTCCCAAATCTCCTCATTTCCTAATTGTGACCAGTCCTTTCCATTCACACATCTTCCTTCGCGTTCAATCCTTCTGCAACCAGAAGGAGCAACTGCCTCTGAAAACCTGCAGATTTCTGTACATATATATGTGTGGTCCGTTGTCACAGCTTGGTGAGTAAATTTTTTAACTATTGAATTACACTACGTTTTCAAGAATTAATTATCTTCATTGACATTTTAAGTGATTTTCACCTGGAGTTCAGCCACTGTTTCACCCTGTGCATTACATAAGCTCATAAAGATTCTAATACTACTAAAGATGCAGATGAAATGCATAGTCAAAATTATCAACATCATAAATAGTAAAAAAAATTAAATCTGGTCCTTCTGAAATGTATAAACTAATTTTTAATGCAGATGTATTTTCCATTTACGTGTGTTGCTGAATATAGTCTGATCATATCCAGTTGGTCACATATAAATTCACACCATTTTTTATGTAGAATACACCCTTCTATACCTAAGAAATATTGGTTTGTTTTCTTTTTACCTGACTGCATTTCTTCGCCTCCATCACATTGTAGCTCAGCAACTCTTATAATCTTCAAATTATTCATTCCTATATCTCTTTTCCCCCCCATGAACCATGGACCTTGCCGTTGGTGGGGAGGCTTGCGTGCCTCAGCGATACAGATGGCCGTACCGTAGGTGCAACCACAACGGAGGGGTATCTGTTGAGAGGCCAGACAAACGTGTGGTTCCTGAAGAGGGGCAGCAGCCTTTTCAGTAGTTGCAGGGGCAACAGTCTGGATGATTGACTAATCTGGCCTTGCAACATTAACCAAAACGGCGTTGCTGTGCTGGTACTGCGAACGGCTGAAAGCAAGGGGAAACTACAGCCGTAATTTTTCCCGAGGACATGCAGCTTTACTGTATGATTAAATGATGATGGCATCCTCTTGGGTAAAATATTCCGGAGGTAAAATAGTCCCCCATTCGGATCTCCGGGCGGGGACTACTCAGGAGGATGTCGTTATCAGGAGAAAGAAAACTGGCGTTCTACGGATCGGAGCGTGGAATGTCAGATCCCTTAATCGGGCAGGTAGGTTAGAAAATTTAAAAAGGGAAATGGATCGGATAAAGTTAGATATTGTGGGAATTAGTGAAGTTCGGTGGCAGGAGGAACAAGACTTCTGGTCAGGTGATTACAGGGTTATAAACACAAAATCAAATAGGGGTAATGCAGGAGTAGGTTTAATAATGAATAGGAAAATAGGAATGCGGGTAAGCTACTACAAACAGCATAGTGAACGCATTATTGTGGCCAAGATAGATACTAAGCCCACACCTACTACAGTAGTACAAGTTTATATGCCAACTAGCTCTGCAGATGACGAAGAAATTGAAGAAATGTACGATGAAATAAAAGAAATTATTCAGATAGTGAAGGGAGACGAAAATTTAATAGTAATGGGTGACTGGAATTCGAGTGTAGGAAAAGGGAGAGAAGGAAACATAGTAGGTGAATATGGATTGGGGCTAAGAAATGAAAGAGGAAGCCGCCTAGTAGAATTTTGTACAGAGCACAACTTAGTCATAGGTAACACTTGGTTTAAGAATCATGAAAGAAGGTTGTATACGTGGAAGAACCCTGGAGATACTAAAAGGTATCAGATAGATTATATAATGGTAAGACAGAGATTTAGGAACCAGGTTTTAAGTTGTAAGACATTTCCAGGGGCAGATGGGGACTCGGACCACAATCTATTGGTTATGACCTGTAGATTAAAACTGAAGAAACTGCAAAAATGTGGGAAATTAAGGAGATGGGACCTGGATAAACTGAAAGAACCAGAGGTTGTACAGAGTTTCAGGGAGAGCATAAGGGAACAATTGACAGGAATAGGGGAAAGAAATACAGTAGAAGAAGAATGGGTAGCTCTGAGGGATGAAGTAGTGAAGGCAGCAGAGGATAAAGTAGGTAAAAAGACGAGGGCTGCTAGAAATCCTTGGGTAACAGAAGAAATATTGAATTTAATTGATGAAAGGAGAAAATATAAAAATGCAGTAAATGAAGCAGGCAAAAAGGAATACAAACGTCTCAAAAATGAGATCGAGAGGAAGTGCAAAATGGCTAAACAGGGATGGCTAGAGGATAAATGTAAGGATGTAGAGGCTTATCTCACTAGGGGTAAGATAGATACTGCCTACAGGAAAATTAAAGAGACCTTTGGAGAGAAGAGAACCACGTGTATGAATATCAAGAGCTCAGATGGCAACCCAGTTCTAAGCAAAGAAGGGAAGGCAGAAAGGTGGAAGGAGTATATAGAAGGTTTATACAAGGGTGATGTACTTGAGGACAATATTATGGAAATGGAAGAGGATGTAGATGAAGATGAAATGGGTGATACGATATTGCGTGAAGAGTTTGACAGAGCACTGAAAGACCTGAGTCGGAACAAGGACCCCGGAGTAGACAACATTCCATTAGAACTACTGACGGCCTTGGGAGAGCCAGTCATGACAAAACTCTACCAGCTGGTGAGCAAGATGTATGAGACAGGCCAAATACCCTCAGACTTCAAGAAGAATATAATAATTCCAATCCCAAAGAAAGCAGGTGCTGACAGATGTGAAAATTACCGAACTATCAGTTTAATAAGTCACAGCTGCAAAATACTAACGCGAATTCTTTACAGACGAATGGAAAAACTGGTAGATGCGGACCTCGGGGAGGATCAGTTTGGATTCCGTCGAAATGTTGGAACACGTGAGGCAATACTGACCTTACGACTTATCTTAGAAGAAAGATTAAGAAAAGGCAAACCTACGTTTCTAGCATTTGTAGACTTAGAGAAAGCTTTTGACAATGTTGACTGGAATACTCTTTTTCAAATTCTAAAGGTGGCAGGGGTAAAATACAGGGAGCGAAAGGCTATTTACAATTTGTACAGAAACCAGATGGCAGTCATAAGAGTCGAGGGGCATGAAAGGGAAGCAGTGGTTGGGAAAGGAGTGAGACAGGGTTGTAGCCTCTCCCCGATGTTATTCAATCTGTATATTGAGCAAGCAGTAAAGGAAACAAAAGAAAAATTTGGAGTAGGTATTAAAATTCATGGAGACGAAGTAAAAACTTTGAGGTTCGCCGATGACATTGTAATTCTGTCAGAGACGGCAAAGGACTTGGAAGAGCAGTTGAACGGAATGGACAGTGTCTTGAAAGGAGGATATAAGATGAACATCAACAAAAGCAAAACGAGGATAATGGAATGTAGTCAAATTAAATCGGGTGATGCTGAGGGAATTAGATTAGGAAATGAGACACTTAAAGTAGTAAAGGAGTTTTGCTATTTAGGAAGTAAAAGAACTGATGATGGTCGAAGTAGAGAGGATATAAAATGTAGACTGGCAATGGCAAGGAAAGCGTTTCTGAAGAAGAGAAATTTGTTAACATCGAATATAGATTTAAGTGTCAGGAAGTCATTTCTGAAAATATTTGTTTGGAGTGTAGCCATGTATGGAAGTGAAACATGGACGATAACTAGTTTGGACAAGAAGAGAATAGAAGCTTTCGAAATGTGGTGCTACAGAAGAATACTGAAGATAAGGTGGATAGATCACGTAACTAATGAGGAGGTATTGAATAGGATTGGGGAGAAGAGAAGTTTGTGGCACAACTTGACTAGAAGAAGGGATCGGTTGGTAGGACATGTTTTGAGGCATCAAGGGATCACAAATTTAGCATTGGAGGGCAGTGTGGAGGGTAAAAATCGTAGAGGGAGACCGAGAGATGAGTACACTAAGCAGATTCAGAAGGATGTAGGTTGTAGTAGGTACTGGGAGATGAAGAAGCTTGCACAGGATAGAGTAGCATGGAGAGCTGCATCAAACCAGTCTCAGGACTGAAGACCACAACAACAACAACATATCTCTTTTAAGTTATTTTAGTTTTGGTTGTAGCAGTGTTTGACACTCCAGGAAAGTACCAATTGTTGTTCCGATATTACGCCTCCTCCTTTCAAATTGTCACCCCACCTTCCCATCTACCCTCAACCCACACACACAAGCATGTGCACACACACACACACACACACACACACACACACACACACACACACACACACACACACACACACACCTAGTTCCAAGCAGGACATTACTCTACATTGGGACATCGATTTAACATAAGAGGAACTCATATTTAGCATATAAAATGGACGGAAACGCAGGGAAAACAAATTGCAGAGGTATTCTGTTGTCTTTCACAGTTCTCAAGGCCATCCTTAACAAGTCATTCATTTTAGGCCAGACACTGATTAGCCTGTTGGTCCATGGGAGGTATTCCCTCCTACCACCCATTTCTGGGAGGCATTCCCCAATCTGCCACCTTGAAATGTTCCATCTACGGGTTTCAGGTTCTGCAAAGGAAAAAAGTATCTTTCTTGCCACCTCGCAAAATCAAGCTTATGTAACTAAAGTTTTGTTTGTTTGTGGGTACTTGTCTTTTTTTCTGGTATACATTGAAATGCCTGAACAATAGTACCACTGCACAAAAGTAGAGCAACCAAAGTAAAACAATGCATCAAATTTAAATGGGAAGTAGCATGCAGTAATTTATTTCTACATTTGAAGGAGAATGATACAGGAACAGTCCATCCTGAGCCAGTGGAAGTGTAGAGTAAATGCATAAAACAGAGTGAATGGTCATTCAGTGTGCAGGGAACCAATACACTGATCAATATTTAAACATTGATAATTTTCCCCATCTTGTACACTAGAAAATGGTACTGAAAACGTTAATACAGACAGCAAAATTTATTTCCGATACCAACCACTTACAGTCTGAATGGCAGCACTTGAGGCACATGTTCAGAGAGGATGATTATAGCACGAGAGACACTGCAAATGCTCCACCACAGATGCATGTCTTGTGAATTGGCAGAAGAAGCCAAGCCAACAGCTTTCCTGACATACTGTGGGCTAACAAGCAGCAAGTTAGGATGTGTACTGCAGAGACATGGATTGAGACCAGTGCTTTGTCCCATCCCCAAAATATGACATGTGCTATGCCTTGTTAAAGAGAACATAGCTATGCATGTGTCAGGTGTGCATGGTGTCCCTTGTGAGTGCAGTAGGATTTATGTAGGTCAATCAATTTGCACAGTTGTAGGGTGTTGTAGGGAGCACAAGAGACATATTAAATGGAGGGAGCTGGAGAAGTCAGCCATATCTGAGCACTGCCTGGAAAACAGACACAAAATACGGTTTGAGAACAAAAAAGTTTTGGCTCATGTGTCAACATACTTGGATTCCATTATAAAAGAGGTGACTGAGATAAGACTGAACAACAACAATTTCAACAGAGACCAGGGGCACACTGACTATGGCATGGGGACAGGCATTGATGTCAGAAGGAAGTTACAGTCGATGACTGACACTTATAGGGAGGTTGGGAACAGCAGTTTCGAACGTGGCACTGGCCCCTCGTGCCACCTTACATCACGCAGTCCCATGTCTGGCTGGAGCCGCTATGAGCTACCCAACTCACCTTCAATGAGTGTATCGTTTTTGTTCTCTCTGATAGGTGCCAGTGACTGTAATTATGGTTATATAAGTGGAAAAATGTGCCATGCCCAGCTGTCAGTAGTTTTACTCCTGGCAATGATGACAATGATAATCATTGAATACTTGTGAATTTTTTTTCTTTTTTTTCAAATTGACTCAGCTTGAAGACCGAGAATATTTTATTCATAGATTTGTTTAACATATTTTTCTTCGAGCAACAAGATACAGACTCTAGCTGTCACAATGTCCTCAAGGAAAAGTCTCTCTGTACTAAAGCACAAATGACACATTTGCATAGCATCATGTTGTGAAGTGGCTCTGAGCCTGAGTGGGCTAAGCAGCTGCCACCAGCCAACATATACTATGATGGCAGAGTGCGCTCGTGATACCAAGCCACTGGAGGTGTGACAAAGCTGGCATACATCACTGGGTCTACCAGATCCTGTACGACCGCAATCAGCATTCAACAAAAAGTTGTAATTCCATGCCACCTATGGTATGCTGTAGAGTGGTATTGATACTTGATACCAAAAATACTACAACAGAACCAAGACTGTCTTCAGACAATCTGACCCTCAACACACAGAGCTCATAGTTGACAATATGTCTCCTGGAAGCACACTGTTCACAATGATCTCATTTAATGTCAGTTATGACAAGAAGTCCAAATTTTACAGCAGTGGTACAGATTATTAGTATTAGGCAACTCTCCCATAAATGTCATAGTGCTTCACTTTACACACTGGAGTGTATGTTGGTACTACCTCCCCTACCTGTTTCTCAGTTGTAAACATCAGCATGCTGCCACCCTGAAAAGGTTTTCAGTTTCCTGTGCTGACTAATAGTATATTTACGATTGTATTTATTATGGTATTGATATTTTTTGGTGTGAACATTATAGTGTTGTTGTCTAGTATGATTGTGTTTTTATGTTCCACGCTCCTACCTCCTCCCTACCCTTTCCCCACACATGCTATGGTTATTCAAGGAGATGACAGCAGAAGGGATGGACGGGCAAGCACGGCCAAAAAATGTATGGCAGAATAGAATAGAAGAAACATCTCCTTAGGCGAGAGAGGATGGAACCGTTTCTACAGACAGAGAGATGGAAATCCTTTGTGTCCTCTACATAGTGAATATATCTGGACTGCATTAAGAAAGTAAATGAAATGATAATTAAATGGACACCCTAGCTGCAAACAGACATTGATGTACTTCATTAGGGAGATGTTGAAAATCTGTGCCCCGACCGGGACTCGCACCCGGGATCTCCTGCTTACATGGCATACTCTCTATCCATCTGAGCCACCGAGGGCACAGATGACAGCCTCCCCGTGAGACCCACATTCCCAACATGTCCACACCATTACATTCGAGTGTGCCTAAGAGATGTACATGATGTACGCCTGTTTGCAGCTAGGGTGTCCATTTAATTATCATTTCATTTCTAGCAAAGCTGCATGGTCATCTACGGTATGTGTTCTTTTGGTAACAGATACTATCATCATGTATCATTAAGAAAGTGTTTGAATGATAGCCTTCTGTTATTGTTATGGTGATGTGCTGTTTTATGCATCATATGTCAGTGATACTGTTGTATCAAGGGATGTCTTGGATGAGTTTGTATGCTGAGTTTATTCTTAGGTTTTTATGTGTAGGAATGTCAAGTAAATTCTTCATTATTTCTTTATGAATAAATAACTGTTATTATGATAAGGATCATGTGCAGTAATCTCTCATTTTCAATCATTATTCAGCGAGCCATTTTTGTGTTGCAGATGTACTGTGAAGTAAATCTAAATTTGATGTTCACAGTAAACTTTTATTTTGGTGGATTACTGGTACAGTGATATGTGTGGCAAATTGGTGAGTTGGTGCTTACACTTTCAATCTGTTATGATGTGTCAGTACACCCTGGGTTTCTAATTCACCAGTATATCTTACAGTGATTTGTTCTATAACTTCCCATGTTTATCATAGTTCTATTTTCTTTCTGTGATTAATAGTTTTTTGGAATTTGAAGCAACAATTAGCACTTCAGTCTATCTTTCACATATGCAAATGTGGAATAAACTCATTGTCTGGTTAGACGTCTCTACTGTTAATGTCTTAGCTATCAGGTAATATCAATGGTTTTGTAGGTTGCAGTGTCACATATCTTCCATTAAAGTTTCCTCATCACTGACCACCTGTGTGTATTTCTTAGGTAGGACGATTTTTGTTTGCAAGTAAAGAAATGAGTTCAGATATCAACTCTGTGTACAGATGGGGTTGTTGAGTGTGCTATATCGTACAACTACATATACCTGCACTACAGACATGATCAGTGGGTTGCTGTATCATTGGTCCGTTTCCATATGTTCTGGATGTGGCGGCACTTGGACAAGTAAAATCAGGTCATGCAGGAAGAGCATTGAGCTTAAATGAGATACACAAGGATCTTTATACTAGTCGTCTCACGGTGTGCTGATCCGCCAGCTTTGCCTCCTGACAGGTGGGCAGCAGAGTCCACCGCTGCATGCGGTTACCCACCATCAATCACCTTTATTGTCTCTTCATTAATTCGCTCCATGAAGTATTACCATCGTGTATGCTTTAGATGTGGTTCTTATGCCAGCTACAACGAATATTGTACTGACAGACCTCACCTTACATCGTGTAAAGGGCGTAGTCTTAATCTTTCTAAACGAATACTGTGACGGCAACAGTGCAGACAGCAGATGTAGTACTAAAATCAATGAAATATCCAATTCAATTAATGTGAACTCACCGTCGTGGTATGAACTAATGCTTGCTACAATGAATACTGAACTGAGAATATTGAATCTTGACTTGAATAAACTATGAAATAAGCACTTAAAACCATCCAACATTCCTTACACGAACAGTCAGCTAGCAAGTTCCACACACATTGGTGTGTAGAAGACTTCGCTAATAACGTAAAGGTGATAGGACCAAACAATAACACGATAACCGACACTGAACGAACAGATGTGCTGAGTGATACGAGAGCGTCTTAGAAACCCTCAAAAAATAAACAATTAAATAAATAAATTAATTAAATAAAATAAAAAAAATTATAGCACCTACTGTGTTACGCTGTGTGGTGCCCACCAGCTTTGGTTCTACACGAACACGAAATTACAAAGCAGATGCGAGTATCGTGTCGATTTTCGCGTTAAAACTATACATGGTTTTTTAAGGTTGTGGTTATATGTGAAGTATCAAGGTACAGTACTGCTTTCTCTGATACGTTAAGAAACAGCAGTCTTTCACTACCATCCACAAATACCGCACTGCACGTTGATTGTGGTAACATTAATCGCATATTAACCACTCTGTGGGAAGTACAGGATCGTGCCACCAGAAAACACGACACCATATGGTGTAAGGTTGCACATGCTGTAAGGTAGTAATAAAGTCATTCATCTTACCGAATTTATAAAGTGATGACATGTCCACAGGGTTGTAGGTCATGGAGAATGATGCTCGATGGGGTATGATCGCATACCACAGAAGCCGTGCTATGTGAGGAATCACTCAAAATGCAGTGCTAGCTTGAACATTAGACTGAGGTTGTAAGAAGTGCACAAAATACGACGACTAATACTATGGCCTTCTAGCAAAGCAAATGTTTTCTGTGACTTGGAATCATGTCTTTCCATTCAACGATACGCTTGTGTTGCAGATGTTTCATCAGTGATTACCACCCCAACTGGCGAATCATATCCATGGCACACTCGTCGCTATTTCAAAATGAACTCCCCTCTGAAAACTTTTTCGAGCTTATCTGCTAAGGATCTCATCAGTCTCTCTGCGCCTTGTAAATGTTCCTCAGTCTCTGACCCGCCCTGTCTGCAACAGTGCCTATGTGAACCGAACAGTTTCATTTACACACTGACAAGAAGTCAGGGGGCCCTAAATCTGTCACCTTATGCATCCGCAGAGGAACAAAGCGAGCTGAGTTAATGTGACTGGACCATGTTTTAACCACTCGATGGAAATGAGAGCATGTTATCAATCCGACAATCGTGTACGTGATGTAAGACCACCATTAAATGGTGCTGCCTCCCACAACATGAGGCAGCAGAAGAAGACAGTATGAGCAGTTATGATGGTGTTTCTTATTGTTGAGTTTGGAAGACTTCGCATCGCACAGAAGCTGGTAAAAAAGGTGAGGACTTTGCTACTGCTCACAGCATTGTGGACTACTTACAAAGTACAGGTACAGCCGTCTGAAAGAGATGACCCCTAAATTGTGCAAGAGCCCCATGACCAAAATTGCATCCACATTTAACAGCACGCTATATCACAGGACACGTACAAGGTGGGGGAGGTTCAAAAATGGCTCTGAGCACTATGGGACTTAACTTCTGAGGTCATCAGTCCCCTAGAACTTAGAACTACTTAAACCTAACTAACCTAAGGACATCACACACACATCCATTCCCAAGGCAGGATTCGACCCTGTGACCGTAGCGGGTGGGAGAGAGTTCTGATCACCTCTACATAGTGTTCTGCTGACAGCCAGACCGTTTTCAAAGAGGTCGAGATCATAGCGACTGGGATAGCTTGCGCTTCTCACATGAGAACAGGGTAGCGATGACGAGAACTGGAAACACATTATGCAGCCAAGAGTATTGTCGATTTTGTAGAGGAACTCTTGTTATGATAGGATATTCGGCGCGACTTAAGCCCCGTCAAGCACAGCCAGTATACAGTGCACCATCGACTGTCAATCAAGTTGGTGGAGGGATGGTATCATTTATCAGAAGAATTTCATACGGAGCATGCGTCACCACGAAGTTCTGCCTTTGGTCATCACTTCTCAGCTTATAGGTAGTGAAAAACATTTCAACAACATGAAGGCATCGCTATCATGCACTGGAAATATACACATGTATAATGTGGTGTCACCGCCAGACACCACACTTGCTAGGTGGTAGCCTTTAGATCGGCCGTGGTCCATTAGTATACGTCGGACCCGCGTGTCGCCACTATCAGTGATTGCAGACCGAGCGCCAGCACACGGCAGGTCTAGAGAGACTTTCTAGCACTCGCCCAGTTTTACAGCCAACTTTGCTAGCAATGGTTCACTGACTAAATACGCTCGCATTTGCCGAGACGATAGTTAGCAAAGCCTTCAGCTACGTTATTTGCTACGATCTAGCAAGGTGCCCTTATCAGTTACTATTGATATTGTAAATCATGTACCGTCAAGACCGACGTTCGTCATTAATGGATTACAGTTAACTATTCCACCAGCTATGTCCGTTGTTTCTAAATTCTACTTTCCTTGTCCTGTTCCAGACCTCATGACAGTCTGCGTGAGCTAAACCGCGTGACTTTGGGCCTCCTCTAGTAACATGGTGTTGGCTCTCCTGCCAACCACAACATATAACACCTACACTATGACTGGGACACCGAATGAAATTTGCACCATATTCAGATTCCAGTGCCATAACTACCGTTCCGCAAAAATTGTTTCTCAACCAAAGCATCATAACTCCTGTAAATAGCAGATCTGCCATTCAGATCAAAAGAATTCCATATTTAAGAAGTCCTCCTCAAACAACAGTCAGTTACATGGATAATGATCGATGTGCGTGTGTGTGTGTGTGCGTGTGTGTGTGTGTGTGTGTGTGTGTGTGTGTGTGTGTGTGTGTGTGTGTGTGTGAATATTGGAGCAAGAAGGTACCACCCCAAAGTACCATTATCCAAGATGTTGGCCTTGACGTCAGCTAATGACGTCAGCAAAGATGGCTGCGATGACTTAATTCAAGATGGCGGATTTTGGTGGGAACATAGGTCAATTGGGCTACCTCCACTAACCTAACCCTCCCTCCTTTCTCCTCCCCCAGAAAATTGCAGGAAGTTCAAATTCCATCATGATAATCCATCACACCATGGTTACCTCTACTAACTTAAGAAAATGTTGGGAAATAGGTCACTTGGACTATATCCACTAACCAAAGTCACCCAACTACCACATCCTCCTATGAACTGGTGGGAGGTTTGAATTTTGGCCAGATATAGGTCAATTTGCGTATCTCTACAAACCAAAAGAAATGGGGCAACAGAGACTCCACTAACCTAAGTCACCTGACCACCACCTCATCCCAAGATGTTGTGGGAAAAGGACTCAACCTGCACTGGACATAAGTCTTTTTTATTTTGCATGCACCAGTCTTTATTTAAACAATTCGATGCAGTACAGCCATCCAGTGTAGTCACCATGGGGTCCAGAGTCCATCTGACCTAGTACACAGTACCACCACCAGAGGACACTGTCGTCCGTCCTGTAATGTAATCCAAGATGGCCACCATGACGTCAGCTGATGACACAGATAGCCTTATCCAAGATGGCGGGAAACAGTTTGTTCATCACCAAGCATGGGCCTAGTACACAGTAACACCACCACAGAGCACTGTTACCTATTCTGTAACATAATCTCTAGGCGCTCCAGTCTGGAGCCGCGTGACCCCTACGGTCGCAGGTTCGAATCCTGTCTCGGGCATGGATGTGTGTGATGTCCTTAGGTTAGTTAGGTTTAAGTAGTTCTAAGTTCTAGGGGACTGATGACCTCAGAAGTTAAGTCCCATAGTGCTCAGAGCCATTTGAACCATTTTTTGTAACATAATCCAAGATGGAGGGGGAAAGGGTGGGAAACAGAGTGGTCACCACGAGGTCTGGACCTAGTACACACTAATGCTTTATTTATTTTGGAACAGTCGCCATGGGGTCTGGTGTCCAACTGACCTAGTACACAGTACTGCCATCAGTGGGCGCTGTCGTCCATTACATGATGTAACCCAAGATAGCAGTCTGGGGTGGGGGAAAATGGCGGGAAAAGGACTCTGCCTGTGCTGGACATAAGTCTTTACTTTGTAGGTAGTGTCTCCACCATGAGATCTAGAGTCCAACTTACCTAGTACACAGTGTTGCCATAAGAGGGTGCTGTTGTCCCCCTGTGACATAATCAAAGATGGTGGTCTAGAGGAAGAAAATGGCGCGAAAATGACTCAGCCTGTGATGGAGAGAGTAAGGAAGGACTGTACTTCATTTATTTTTAACAATTTACGTAGGGACTGATTTGAGATAGTATATTTATCACACTGATACAAAACACTCACTCTAATGTGCTTGGGCTCACACCACACAGCCCACAAACCTGTAAACTACTCCTAACTAACATTCTTCAGACACACGAACAACTCCTAAAAATGGTTCAAATGGCTCTAAACACCGTGGGACGTAACATCAGAGGTCATCAGTACCCTAGACATAGAACTATGTAAACCTAACTAACCTAAGGACATCACACACACATCCATGCCCGAGGCAGGATTCGAACCTGTGACCGTAGCAACAGTGCAGTTCTGGACGGAAGTGCCTAGAACTGCTCGGCCACAGTGGCCGGCAACAACTCCTAATTTAACGAAATTATTTCAGTGCAGACATGCGAACTCCTCCTAAATAATGCAGTACACTGATGTGCATACAGGTAATCAACTTGTAAACTGTCCAAATAATGCATAGCACAGCTTGCAGACTTGGTAGCAAAATAATTCAACAGTCATGCAATAAACGTGCACAAGCACCGTCTGCCACCCCCTGTCCACTAGACTGCACAGGAGGCTACCGGCAGCCCCCGTGAAATAACGCAGCCATCAGCTGTCAAACCACATACTGATGCCCTCAAGCATGAGGTGACAACATACCTTTCGTAATTGATACTTGAGAAATTCCCCTAAAAAATACGTGATCATCTAGGCACTGCTGTTGATGCGGCCGGAAAGGCGTGAAGAACTATTTGCAGAGCGCGTCGACACCGGATGCAAGCCAGCACGAGCCATCACTCTCACGCTGCTGATGCCTGCATCGAGCAGGTGAAAGTTGCTTCTAGTTTCGGGTAAACAGTTTGAGTTCTTCGAATATTATACCAATGTCACTGAACTCCAACACATGCCCACGCCGATTTCATATGTGAGTCATTTCTGAGCAGCATGTCTTTCACCATTCCTGATGCGATACCTGGGGACACTGACGTCACCAATAGCACAGGGTGTATTGTTCCTAGTGGGACATGCGAGATGGGCCTAACTGTGCTTAACCTGTGAGACATGGCTAATCATGCTTAACAATCCAGTGTGACTGACACAATGCCGCAAAGTGCACACAAGTAGCTACAAATTATTGTAAGTGCATCTAACAATGTTCTCAATCTTATAGTGATGTCACAAGGCTATCTAAAATAAGAAACGAGTTGAACAATCAAAAATTGTATAGTACCCCAGAAATACTTAACGTCCACAATCTTGAAGTCTCAGCTTGTCCGCATGGAATTTATTTTCCTAACAGAAACTGTTTACGAAAATAGCACATAATAACATTGAATCCATTCTTCCCCACACTCCTAACGTGGCACCCCTATCCATCGCATGTTACCCTTCCTGCCCTAAACATATGCAAATGTTCTCACTGCTATGTAGAGACTCCTATATCCCAACACAAAGGATGTCTTGTGAATGAATCGAGCATTATGCTTGGCTCTTATCGAACATACCCTCCAAATTATGATGCCACTGGTGTGGAAGCACCATACACCTTTTCTTTCTTTCTGCAGACGAGGCTTTCAGAGGCAAAATTCTATTTTACACAGATCGCCATATTGCATTGACAATTAAACCCTACAGAGTGCCACTACATTTCGTCAAATACAGAAAGAATCTTACTCAATTACACTGCTCTCCCACTGAGGACAGGAGGTTGAACATTAGAGTGTGAAACAGATCACGAACCCAGTAATATATCACCGCCTACAGTCTTGATGTAGTAAACATACAATTCATATCCTGCGGCATAGAAAATCACCCCTTTTACATCACTTGTACATATACTGTGAAGACAGACAGTGCCGTATATACCCCTCACAGCACTAGATATTTCCCTGCAAGGTCAGCGGTCATCCACACCTGGCAGGTGACCAGAGCACCCTCAGCAGACCGAAGTAACTCTCAGAACGGTTCTACAAATTCGGTCTCGCTTCCCCTTGGCATAAATGGGTTACTGTTTCTGGCCCGGACCTCATTGATTGCTAGCTTTTATACATCCATCCCTGGACTCAGGGACTACAAGAACAGATGTACTTTCACATTGGTTTGCGATAAGATTATACCATTTTCGCGGTACTTCTTGGTATCAAGCATATGGCAGCAGCCTACTGATCTCTCGCACAACATAATTCCCAAGACATAGACTGGAAATTATTTCTCTTAAAACGTCGAACTTTAGCGAGGTGGAGCGTGCTCTAGACCACTGAGTAACTAGAAACTTATCCCATGTGTGAGGACCTTTACAAGGAAAAAAATCGACAAAAGAAAAATAGAGGAAACTGATATTTCCACTTACTAATACCAATGTCAGTGATGTAACAGATTCCGAATCCCTATAATTTACAAAGTCAAATAACGTGTTTATCATGTCTAGAAAACCAGCAAATGTATCTTTCACCTGCTGGATGCACACATCACAATCCATGTTCCCTCAACTAAATAAAGGGGTAATAAAATGTGTAGAAGCAATGAACCGAACAATTTACATTGGTGGGAATAATAGCCCAGCACAAACACACGTCCATATTGAATCTTCTCAAATTTCCACGCGATCACGAAAGCTATCCAACACATACTAAGTATTAGTTCGCTATTCTGCCGCCTAGAGGACGACAAAGTTAAATGAGCTACATTCCTATGGTCCAACAGACCTCTCCATTGAGACAGAGCCTACTGTTAATGGGAAACGTGAATCAGGTCCACCACAAACCATGCATAGGCAAAATCATCCTAGAAAACCGGTCACGTATATGTTTTATCATTGTACTTACAATTAAATGTTACGATTGCAGTCTCAATTGAGCAACATTCGACAATGAGTGAAGTATCGGAAATACACCCTGCTGATGGCTGTGTCTCTGGAAATAGAAATATCTGCACCATTTTTATGACTTGACATACTCCTCCCTTTGCTATCACAGTATTCCACAGTCATCACCTCTGCACATGTCGGAGCACAAATACATGCTTTATAAGCCTGATGCTCAAGGTGAACCTATCACGAATCCCCTACTACTACTACTAAGTATTATACTTGACTAATAAATGATTCCACATTATACACAATAATACTGAGAGAAAATCAGCGGTGGGTAAACATGTCTCATAAGTTTTTCTTGCGAGTGTTACCACTGTGCCTTAGAAAGAGAGGCGTAATCAGGCAGATGTTAAAAAACCCAATCGCAACTGTCACAAGCAGTCTCGGTTCTACAGGTGCACACAAGTACCCACTTTAAAAGCTATACTGGCTTTATAAATCTAGGTATGGCATTATCTACAAATCACGTAGTTTTTCCAGACAAATACCCAGACAGTGATTGTAGGAGTGTATATTATCAGACCAGCAGTGAGGTTACACGTAACCCACTATGCAAACTCGTCATAAAATCGCTCAATTCTGAAAGTGTTTCAGCCAAGGAACGTGGTATGAAACCACTATCTGCAACTCCCTCGCGCCGTTAGATATTTCTCCTGTATGTGTAATGTATTCTGTCTCCTCAGAGGTTCTGCTCTATATCCCCTGAGTTATAGGCGATGAAAGGTTTGAGAAGGATCACAAAACAGTAGTAGGTGGTGTGCTGATTGGGGTCGTAAGAAATGCACACTGGCTTTACAGATCTCTAGTGTTACGCTGTATGCTAGAAATGATGTCTATGATTTGGAATCAAGTCTCTCCATTCAACTACACACATGCATTGGATCCTATGGAGAAGTCCTCTAATGATTACAGTCACTAGTGAACCACATTTCTGGCACTCTCAAATCTCAAAACGAGACACCTTTCTCAAACCTGTCTGCTAGAGTAAAATTCCAACATGGTTTCAGTCAGTCCCTATGCACCTATGCAACCTGCAACTGCCCCCAGTTCTGCAGCTTTGTGCATGTGCTCATTCCAATTTCAGTCAGAACTGAGCAGAATTCGGAGAAAGCCATATCTAGCACCTTCTGTGACCTGTGTAGAAACAGAATGGTCTGAGTTAGTGCAACAGAACCGTGTTTTGACCATTCGGTGGAAAGGGCGCATTATGATGCATCTCCAATCTAGATACAGATACTACAATCCAAAGCACATCCGTGTCCATTCACATCTATCTCTCTAAATGCTATCATCGTTATTCTGCACCATCCAGCACAGAAAAAATACGAACTATAAAAGCTACACTAACTTCACCTGATATAGAACTATCCTAGAGCTATTGCTGGTGCCATGACGCATAGCTGTGATGTGGGTCCGGTACAGAGAGAGAGTCATTGCGATGCTTCCATGAATAGCATTCCTACCAGGACACCCGGTCTGTTATTGAATTTACCTGTAAAACTGCTGCTGCTGCCTATGCGAGACAATCCTATTAAATATACAGCTTTTCATCAATTGGAGAGGAGAGTTTAGGGTATCATCACCGTACTGTAAGTCACAAGAGACGCTCCCTGTGTCGTTGTTTGAAACATTGTTTTCTAACATGCTTTGGACACTTCCATATACTTTGTTTTTCTGCCACGACTTCGATGTTTGTGCCAGGTCCAAAACTGACATTAAGACGCTATTATCCAAGGCCTCTCACCAAAAGCTAGACATCACACAATGTAAATTATATTGTTACTGTGGCTACCATTACACTGGACGATTTTAAATAAAAGGGAGTTACAACATAAGCATATTGTGGAGAGTTTTGCGGCATTGTGGATGATTTCCAAACTACAGTCCGAAAGTGATTCACGAGCTCTACATTTAAACTCATCTTTCATAGTCATGGAATAGCTGATGACTCTACGTTCCGTTTCGACTGATTTATCATACTACAGTCATGTATGCGATCATTGTTTCGGTGCTATCCACTCCAGGAGGTGATGTCCATCCACCAAAAGTCTATGTCCACCTGAAACAAGCGATGTCAGTCAGTCGTTATGTGGTAACCAACAGCGTGCCAGTGGATGGTTGAGGTGGAAAAGACACCATCGATGTACTCTAATAATAAGCTCTTGGTTCAAATGGCTCTGAGCACTATGGGACTCAACTGCTGCGGTCATTAGTCCCCTAGAACTTAGAACTACTTAAACCTAACTAACCTAAGGACATCACACACATCCATGCCCGAGGCAGGATTCGAACCTGCGACCGTAGCAGTCGCACGGTTCCGGACTGCGCGCCTAGAACCGCGAGACCATAATAATAAGCAACACAGTTGATAGTGCGAACAATTTTAGCAAGTTTAGAGTAATTTCAACGCCGACCATTGATACAACAGCATGTTTACCAATTTCAGCATCATAGCTAAACCACCTCTTCTCCACATCGCGAGTATCATTGCGAATGTGGATAGATGACTGTGTAGCACGTCCATTCATTGTTAATTCTCTGACACATACACCATCAAAGTATATCAAACAGCACTCTACATATTTCTAACACCTAGAGCATAGTGCTTAATTTACTATATATCTCTCTGCACATGAGAGTCACAGAGCATTCTCGCTGTGTTAGAGTAAAATTAGAGAGTGAAAGACCCTCCTCGCACTTTCATTGACCAGACCGCCCTGCAGCACCGTTACCGATTTAATCTGCAACCAACCAGAAGTAGGCCGCGACACTCCATGTCTCGTGAATGAATGGAGCTTGCCAAGTACTCACCCATCGAAGTGCACAAGATTTCTCGAGATGCGCCCATGTCGAGGAGGTTAGCACTCCTTATCGATGTATAGTAGCAGATTTCAAAGTGGCGTGATATAATAGCAGACGGTTAAGAAGAACAAGAAATGGATGATTTTTACGCACAATAGAGCTCCAGATGGATGGAGTTCGACGCATTTTTACGTAAATCAACCAAGCTATCAACTCTAAAGTATTGTTATAGAGTCTAGGATCAGTACCAGGAAGGTATCAGCAAGAGATAACATAAACACATGCACTCCTAAGACTACAACTTTCTGCACTGAAAACAGGCTACAATGTTAGATCGCGTACATTTCCGACGTGACCGCTGTATGGAATGTGGTGCTGTTAATATTCCAAAGTAAGTAATGTATTTCAAGCAGATGACGTACATCCTTCTTCACCGTTTATCTACGATAAACTATGAGGGTGAGTCAAATGGAAAATTTGAATTTGTAATAACAAATCGAAATTTCGTGCCGTTATCGTGTAAGTTGAGAAGCGTGCTACAAACAGCATGCAGAATGGCCTGTAGGTGGCAGCACAGTGCAGATCCACACATACCGTCGCAGTATCAATATAAAGATTAGATTAAATTAGATTAGATTAATACTTGTTCCATAGATCATGAATACGACACTTCGTACTGATGTGGAACGTGTCAGGTTAATGAAAGATGTCTGTACAAGATATTACATTACACAAAATATTGCATGACACTAATGCTTAAGTTAGTTTTTTTCCCTCCCTTAATTTATATCTAAAAATTCAGCCAATGATTAGAAGGAGTTGTCATCTAGAAATTCTTTTAATTTATTTTTAAATGTTGGTTGACTATCTGTCAGGCTTTTGATGCTGTTTGGTAGGTGACCAAAGACTTTTGTGGCAGCATAATTTACCCCCTTCTGTGCCAAAGTCAGATTTAGCCCTGCATAGTGAAGATCATCCTATCTCCTGCTGTTATAGCTATGCACACTGCTATTACTTTTTAACTGGGCTGGATTATTAACAACAAATTTCATAAGTGAATATATATACTGTGAGGTTACTGTGAGGATCCCTAGATCCTTAAATATATGTCTGCAAGATGACCGTGGGTGGGCTCCAGCAATTATTCTGATTACACATTTTTGAGCAATGAATACTTTTCTACTCAACGATGAATTACCCCGGAATATGATACCATATGAAAGCAGTGAATGAAAGTAGGCATAGTAAGCTAATTTACTGAGATTCTTATCACCAAAATTTGCAATAACCCTAATAGCATACGTAGCCGAACTCAGACGTTTCAGCAGACCATCAATGTGTTGCTTCCAGTTTAACATCTCATCAAAAGATGGCCACCCCACTAGCGACTGGCACCAGGGAAGAACAGAGTTCTGCTATTCGGTTTTTGCGTAGTGAAGGTGTGAAAGCTATTGAAATTCGTCGACGAATGATGGTTCAGCACGGAGATGCATGTTCGTCACAGCAGCAAGTCTACAAATGGAGAAGGAAGTTCGCAAATGGTGTGACTTCAGTGGAAGATGCTCCTCATCCAGGTCAGGCACTACGAGTTGTGACTCCACAGAACATTGCAACAGTTGAAGCCATAATGAAGGAAAACCGCCGAGTGACACTGAAAAACATTGCAGCATGTTTACAGATCAGTCATGGGTCAGCACACTACATTGTGCGTGATGTGCGCCAGTTTCACAAAGTGTCTACAAAATGGGTTCCATGGCAGCTGGCTCATGAAATTAGAGCACAACGTGTTGATGCTTGTGAAGAACTTCTTCGGCACTTTGAACAAGAAGGTGATGGCTTTCTTGCAAAAATCGTTACTGGGGATGAACCCTGGATTCACTTCCACAAACCGGAAACGACGGGAGCGAGCAAGTAATGGCGCCATTACTTATCACCAAAACCAAAGAAGTTTCGAACAGAACCATCAGCAGGAAAGGGTATGCTGACTGTCTTTTGGGACGAAAAAGGCGTCATTTTGGAGCATTATACGCCTAGAGGGACCACTGTCACCAGTGCATCATACACAGATCTCCTAAAAACACAATACACACCGGATTGCATTTTTAGTAGTTCAGAAATGGCTCTGAGCACTATGGGACTCAACTGCTGTGGTCATCAGTCCCCTAGAACTCAGAACTACTTAAAGCTAACTAACCTAAGAACATCACACACATCCATGCCCGAGGTGGGATTCGAACCTGCGACCGTAGCAGTCACACGGTTCCGGACTGCACGCCTAGAACCGCGAGACCACCGCGGCCGGCCTTTAGTAGTTTATGTACGATATATGTGAGTAATATGTATGAAAATACTCATTGGAACCTTATTCTACGTAACAGATAGACTGATTATTTAATTTCTGAAAATTTTGGTTATGTGTTGTTTATAAATAGTAGAAGAGGAAGTGAGATTTATGAATAATACTGTTTTATTCGTTGTATCAGATGGAATCTATACTCAAATTGATGTAAATTTTGTTTCAGTTTTCAAGCGTAAGTTATCCAATGTAGAATGTCGTGATCACGACTATTAAACCTTCACACCTGTCATTGTTGTAAGACGAACGATACTGGAGTTCTATAATAGTTCATTTCGCAGTACGGACCCCTAAAACTTAAATGGGTCACTGTGCTAATCTGAATGTGTTACATTTTGTCTGTATCCCTACATTAGCAATCCCAAGCCAGAACGATGTTTGCAACATCATAAGTGGGGGAAAATGTTGAATCTTTCACTAAGACAGTCTCTGTCTGTTATGCTAATAGCAATGTAGACCAGTGTTGTTGAAACTTATTTCCGTGTTTCGCATTACTAGGAAAATTTCGTAGAGGGCTGGCTAAGACGGAAACAAAAGCGAAAGCGAATGCACGTAGCACTTTACCTACTACATCCAATGGTATAACTTTTTCATGGCGTATTTTTGATATCATCATTACTTTTCTCCTGGTTTCCTTCCATACATTTTAGTCTTCTTTCTCGACAGAAAATAACACAACTGTCGTGACTTTTGGTCGTACCAACTGCTAAAGAAAGATGTGAAATAAACGTCGTGCCGTGCCGTGATTGATCTGTGTGAAAGCTCTCATACTCTTTCACGTGACACTAAAAAAATTTGGTCGTACGACTCCAGAATCGATGTACGTTGTATCAGCAAAAAAGAAAACACAATATTAGACAATATTGTTGGTGTGGTCGTAGTCACCAAGAGAAAAGTTGGTGATTGACTGGCACGAAAATTTCGTGGATTGGAACCCATCCGTGGATAACAGTTTGAGGAATGTTGGTCTAGTCTAGACAATGCATTTTTTTTTTTCGTTTGTCCAACAGAGTTGTTACTGAAAAGTGGAATCTCTTCCAAAATGGTTTGTATACTTCTCAAATAATAAAAAAGCCTCTCTGGTCATTTTTTGTTGACATATCCTTAGTAGCAAATATGGAGAACAGCTTTACATTCCTTGCATCATGCACGCAAAGAAAATGACTGTTATCTGATGTATACATAAAAGTTAATGTACAGTAACATTTGACAGTGATATGTTAATCGTGAAATCAAAAGGTGACGAAAGCACATAACTACTTTTAGTTTACACATACTTGACCTATAATCTCCTCTTCAACGTATTTACAGAAATATTTACTACTTTTTCGGATTTCCTGATTTGCAGCTTTACAACTGCAGAATTTCTTTGCAGGATCTGTTATGTCAGGAGATTTCATTACAAGCTGAAGACAAACACACAAAATTTTCCTAGTATATGCATAGTTGATTAAAACGAATTTGACAAAAAAAAACATTTATCCTGTGAACAAAAGCCCATTCAATTATCAGTTTATAGAAGTAAGAAGTTATTTCTGCTTCCTAGTCTATTATTTTATTAGTACACATTTTTACTAGGATATTATTATTTCAGAATGTCTGATGGCCGTCAAAGGCTGTCTGACTGTCAGTACAAAAGGAGAAGGTTGGAAAGGCAATACACAGAAACAAACAGTTATTTACAAGGTATCTCAGGTGGGCCCAAAACAACGCAATATGAAGCTCAATCATCAAATCCGGATGGAGAGAAAGGCAAATGAAGATATATTACTTCACGATAGTGGTGGTGATCAACTAAAGAAGCGTATTTCCAAAGCAACTGTCAACCGAATGAAAGTAATTCACTGTCCTTGAGGTCGAATCCTGCATCGTGGCCTAGAGATTTAGGAAATGCAGAGAGACGTTTTTGGTGACACTTGGTCCACCTAAACCTTAGTATGATTATAGATTTCCGTATCATGTCACTGGTCGTAAATTTAGTTCAGAGTATTATATTCTTCTTTTAAGGAATGGGGAGCAAGTCACAAGAGACAGGTCAGTTTATTCTATTACCAAAAACTGTATGTATTCTGTTGCAAACTTTTCGGCTGCATGTCTAGTTTTCTTTCAAAAGAACGTTTTATGACTTGGAAACACATCACTGTGGTTAGAATTCAGTCAAAAGTTAAAAATCAGTCAAACAGTAAACTCAGCTGCTTAAAGAGTCAATAATGCAGAAATAAATCACTGGTACCAAGTGCTGCTACGCATAGTATAAATCATTAAAATGCTTGGTAAAATTTATTTAGCTATTCAAGGCACAAGCGACAAGCCCTTTCAGTAAAATAATGGAATTTTTTAAGAAATTGTTAGGTTACTGTCTGAATTTTTTCCTGTGATGGAGGAACACGTTCGGAGAATGCTTAGCAAGGAGGAAAACAAAGCTTGGAAAAATATACAAAATGAAATGATAAACCACCTTCATCATACTATTAAATCTCACATTACTGATAACATTAAAAAGACCAAATACTATTCAGTAATTTTGGATTTCCCTTCAGATGTAAGGTGGAACAAATGACTCTTATAATCAGGTATGTTTCGATTATCAAAGCCTATTCTGATGAGTTGGTGAAAATTAATGAAAACTTTTTACGGTTTCTTCCAGTTGGAAGATCTATTGGTGAATAACTTTCAGAAATTTTAATTGAAGAGCTTCTTGAAGTGAGATTAGATGTACAGGATATCAGAGAACAAAGGAATGACAATGGAGCTAATAAGTGGGGTGGTTAAGCAGGAGTGCAAACTAGGATTAGGAACTTAAATCCAAGAGCATTCTACGTACCTTGTGCGAACCACTTGCACGACCTAGTGGTTAATGATACGCCAAAGGCATCCTTGGAAGGTGCCAGTTCCTTTAATATTGTCCAGGCATCTACTTTTCGCTGGAGGAATCTTCTGAAACATGTTCAAGAATTAACTTTGAATCATTTAAGTGATACTAGATGAGATAGTAGAATGGAGGCTTTATAGCCTCTAACATTTCAGATTGAAAATGTGTACAACACTTTGTTAAGCATTTTCGAACATGATAATACTGATAATTCATTAAGCGAAGAAGATTCAGGTTTATTAACTTGTAATAAACAGTTTAAGTTCTTAAGTTCATTAGGAGTAGTAGCAAAGCTTCTCTGGTAATCTACAGATGGCAGGCTGGTGTGTGTGCGTGTGTGTGTGTGTGTGTGTGTGTATGTGTGTGTGTGTGTGTGTGTGCGGGAGCACCCTTAGGGATGGATTGCTGCCCCCCCCCCCCCCCACACACACACACATGTACAATATTCGCCTGCGAGTTGTAGGCGCCTCAAACGCCTTCGCTTATATACATGTTCTCAACACTGAAAGAAATTCACCGCAGAAACGTCGCACTGAGATTCCTACATGCAGAAGCAAATAACTAAACAGACTACATCGCTAATGAATTATTCAATTTCCACTATTTTCGCTCCTTCTGTAAATTACCGGCTTTCTGATCAAATGAATTAAATCATAAGTTGCTCTCAAGCTAGTGACGAGGAATTGCGGCAACCCGTAACCACAGAGTCTCGTTCTACATGGTAGCAGCCCGTACTATTCTTTTCATCAAATTCAACGTCCTCGTCGTCTAAATAAGAAGCCATTCTGCAAATCCTGCTTTTAAACCCTCTTGCTGTAATTACGTCATTGAACTGGCAGAGGGCAGAACATTATCTATTATAGATTCAAGGCTCATAACTATTTGGTGTTATCAATCCAGGTTTGGTGAGTAAGGTCTGTTATGCATGTGTTTGATGCATGCACAAACGATACTGTACACTGCAGTCAGCGACTATGTACCAGCTCCTATATCTTCACACACGTGTTCCTGTTAGTGAAGACACGACTCTTAATCTGCATTATCGCAGCAGTTTTTTTATTACAATGTGATCCCAGTTGTACAATAAAGCTACAGGACATAAATTAACCCCTCAGGACCTATTCCAGTAGACCAGACACCCCCACTCTACAAACCTAACTCCAAGGAACGGCTGTCCATGACTCTGTCTCTCGTCAACAACCACACAGCTCTAGCAATTTTCCGTATTGTTTTTATTTCGGCTATAAACTAACAGTCTCTCTCCTTGGAGAGTTGTTCGAATATCTGGAGCGCCAGAGCTCCTTATGCCCACTATTTTATTATCTCCCTAGACTTGCATTGTAGCTCAACCTTCAAATTTCTGTGTCGATTTTCTTTCATGACTCTGAATTTATAATTCATATTTCAACATGTGAGGTAGTCTGGGATGCATTGTGGATAGTCAACTGTCATTCTGTTTATGTATTTCATACATAGTAGTTCATTAGAGCTACTTTTTGCCTATTACTTATGAATGTGACGTGTCAATAATCTGTTCAGTTGTGTTGTTCTGTAGAAGCAGTAATAATCATGATAACGCGATGAATGAGCTAAGTTCAACTCTCAGATTGGTGATTCAATGAGGCGGTGGTTGTTTAAACACCTGTGTGAACATTGCTCATTCATACAAACCTACAGAGCATCTATACGTATTTTCATACAACAACATCCGAAGACGATTAATTTATTCATTCAACAATATCCTGGAGCATGCTTCAGCTTCAGGAATGTAGTGGAAAATGAATAAGGACTATCTCTTATTAGAATATGGTTAAACCACCATTGTTTTTCCGCTGAGAACGTCATAGTGTTAACCTTGTGACATTACCAGCAACAACTAAATTAGCAATGTTTCGATAATCCCACTCCTCTGTAAGTGTACTTATTTGACGTTCATTGCGCAATGGAAAGGTATCGGACTATTTTTGTTTCTCTACGGATTTCCACAGAAAGGATGCAGTAGCAGAACAAACGGGAATCGAACCAACGTTTCTTAGTAATCAAGTAAACTGTAATAACTTTAAAGGAAAGGGTCGGCAGCCCAATTAGGCCAAATTGTACCAAGTATTAGCATGCCTAATAAAGAAAGTTAACAATTGGGATTTACATGATATTAAATACTTTTTTTGCTGATAAGATACAAGAGAGTAATGTAATGTAAAAAATAATGTGCCTGTGATTTGACATGAACTGCACAAGAGTAGCATTAATACGTCAGGCGACAGCTGGCTCTCAATAGCACTTACATTGCAGTATATTGCAGTAGGAAACTAATGATCATTATAGGTAAATGATTACTAATGGTGGACCACTTCTAATTTGGACAAGAGATTATTTTATCAGTTAAGTACTGGAAATTGCAACCACTGAAATAGTTATCACGTAATTGTATCTTTTGTACTGACTGTTATTTTCATTTCTCAAGAAACATTCTCTTCCTCATACAACTTGGATCAGATGGGAGATGTGGTACTTGAATCTAGTATAGTATGAGTAGCTGTAGATACGAGGGTGAGTCAAATGGAAACCTTAAATTTGTAATAGCAAATCGAAAATTCGCGCTGTTATCCTGTAAGTTGGTAAGCATGTTACAAACAGCGTGCCGAATAGCCTGTAGGTGGCAGCATAGTGTAGATCCACACATATCGTCGCAGTATCGGTATTAATATGGCCGTCCCATTTGCAACTTGTACCAGGGAGGAACAGAGTTCTGTTATTCGATTTTTGCGTAGTGAAGGTGTGAAACCTACTGAAATTCACAATAGGACTTAACATCTCAGGTCATCCGTTTCCTAGAACTTAGAACTACTTAAACCTAACTAACCTGAGGACATCACACACATCCATGCCCGAGGCAGGATTCGAACCTGCGACCGTAGTGGTCGCGGGGTTCCAGACTGTAGCGTCTAGAACCGCTCGGCCACTCCAGCCGGCACCTACTGAAATTCATCGACGAACGGAGGTTCAGTACGGTGATGCATGTTTGTTACAGCAGCAAGTCTACGAATGGATTAGGAAGTTCGCAAATGGTGTGACTTCAGGGAAGATGTTCCTCGTCCAGGTCAGGCACTACGAGTTGTGACTCCACAGAACATTGCAGCAGTAGATGCCATAGTGAAGGAAAACCGCAGAGTGATACTGAATGACACTGCAGCATGTTTACAGAATAGTCATAGGTCAGCACACCACATTCTGCATGATGCGCTCAAGTTTCACAAAGTGTCTGCTAGATGGGCGACACAGCAGCTGGCTCCTGAAATGAGAGAATGATGTGTCAATGCCCGTGAAGAACTTCGGCGCTTTGAACGAAAAGGTGATGTCTTCATCTAGATCTACACCTACAAGACTGCTCTGGAATTCACATTTAAGTTCTTGGCAGAGGGTTCATCGAACCACAATCATACTATCTCTCTACCATTCCACTCACGAACAGCGCGCGGGAAAAACGAACACCTAGACCTTTCTGTCCGAGCTCTGATTTCTCTTATTTTATTTTGATGATCATTCCTACCTATGTAGGTTGAACTCAACAAAATATTTTCGCATTCAGAAGAGAAAGGTGGTGACTGAAATTTCGTAAATAGATCTCGCCGCGACGAAAAACGTCATTGCTTTAATGACTTCCATCCCAACTCGTGTATCATATCTGCCACACTCTCTTCCCTATTGCGTGATAATACAAAACGAGCGTCCCTTTTTTGCACCCTTTTGATGTCCTCCATCAATCCCACCTGGTAAGGATCCAACACCGTGCAGCAATATTCTAACAGAGGACGAATGAGTGTAGTGTAAGCTGGCTCTTTTTCCTTGCAAGAATTGTTACTGAGGACGAAACCTGGGTTCACTTCCACCAACCAGAAACGAAGATATCGAGCAAGGAATGGCGCCATTACTCATCACCAAAACCAAAGAAGTTTCGAACAGAACCATCAGCAGGGAAGGTTATACTGACTCTGTCTTGGGTCGGAAAAGACATCATTTTGGAGCATTACATGCCTATAGGGACCACTGTCACCAGTGCATCATACACAATTCTCCTAAAAAATCATCTGTGGCCTGCAATCAAATAAAAGCGACGTGGATTGCTGTTAGCAGGTGTCCTTTTGCAATATGACAATGCAAGGCCCCACACTGCCCATACAACAGTTGCAACAATCACAGACCTGCATTTTGGGTGTCTTCCTCATCCACCATACTTACCAGAGCTTGCTCTAAGTGATTTCCAAATGTTTGGATCACTCAAAGACGCAGTGGGACGAAAGAAGTTCCGTTCTGATGAAAGGGTACGCCACGCTGTACATGAGTGGTTGCTCGGAAAAGTAAAAGAATTTTTTGTCTAAAAGAATTTATGCAGTTTGTAAGAGCTGGAGGATTAGCATTGAGCGTGGGGGAGATTACGTTTAAAAGTGATACAGCTTTGTACCACTTCTGCACAATAAATAATATTTGAAAAAATATTTAAGGTTTTCACCCTTGTATTTGTTTACTATGGTACACACAAGGCATAAGAAAGAAGCTGTACTTCTTGAGTACTGTTATAATATGTGGTCGGTAGTGACTGGATGCATTGGAGTACAATGCTATACTATACTACTATACCGTCTGATTAATGTGCTGTTCTATCTCGTACATAAGAATAATACTCACGAAGGACAGTCTCCCTCCATCCAATGGACACCTCGCACACAAAATAGCAGGATTAAGATGATTATGTGTCGTAATCGTGTATCTTTAAGAGTCTTCTTATAAATACTGGTAATACAGATTCTGTCAAAGATGTTAGGCTCTTTATCAGAAGGAATTTAAATGTGGCTACACCCCTATCAGAACCGTTTTGCGAAGATTATTTCACTATTTGCAGGACAGTAACACGCCAAAAATGATGTACAAGCGGTTGAAATCGAGACTTCGCGATTGGTAATATTTGTGCAAAGTCTCTGTGTGTATGTATGTGTGTAGAGGTGTCAGTGGTGGAGGCTTAAGATCGAATGTATAACTTGATAACTGTTCATCTACAAACGACGCTTTCGGCGAGAAACACTCTGTAGGTAGGATGAAGGGAAACTCATGCAGCGCAGGTTGCTAAATGCAGTCAGCACACTGTCAACTTCGAATAACTTCAAGAATGAGATACTCACTCTGCAGCGGAGTGTGCTCTGATATGAAACTTCCTGGCAGATTAAAACTGTGTGCCGGACCGGGACTCGAACTCGGGACTTTGCCTTTCGTGGGCAAGTGTTCTACCATCTGAGCTACCCAAGCACGACTCAAGCCCCGTCCTCACAGCTTTACTTCTGCCAGTACCTTGTCTCCTACTTTCCCCGACTTCGAGTCTCAGTCCGGCACACAGTTTTAATCTGCCAGGAAGTTTCGAATAACTTATTACTAGGGTAAGAAAATACCTGAAATATCCAGATTGTAGATGTCTTGGCAGGATTATGGGTATGTATCAGAGTTGAAAGTATAAACAGAAGTAGAAAAGCTCATCTGGTAAGCAATAAGAGCATATACTTATGGAAAAAAATCTGAGCAGCAACAGGAATGTAAATTCCCTGTTGCAGTTCCCTAGGCAATGAGGTGTAAGTCAAATCAATATTTAGAACTGTTTGCAGACATTGGGTTTTCATCAAGTGCAACGCTACAGGGGTCTGAAGGTCTGCAGACAAGCGCTCTGGTGCGTCGGAGCAGTATGCGGACTGTTTCCACACTTCGAGTTTCCAATATATCCATCATCCGCACCACTCATTGAGCCTCATCTAGCTACGAAACGAAACCTAGCAAAATTAAAGTAAAAACAGGACAGACGACGCGGGACGACAGACGCCGCACTTCCAAGAAATTCGTCAGAAGACATTGTTGTGCACGCGACGCTCATTGTTGTTGTAACCGCTGGTGAGATCAGTTTACTCCCAAGTTTTTGTACTTCAGGAGCGGAATATAGAGGAGAAATTTAAGAAAATAGCGTTTCGAGACAAAGGTAAGGCAAGGAAATTTTTCACAGTTCTTCTTCAACAGTATGTACTATTAGATATGCCCCTAGTAGTTTATAACTTGTATTTAGATTGTGCAGTAGAAACATTGTATGTTATGTTGGTCTAGTAATGGCTTCTTCCGATAACAAATTTGGTAAAAATTGGGGTGCGACATCTGTCCCTACGAAAACAGACACATGACCCATCATTACTGTGGGACAGATGCCGCAATACTTGCATTGTTAACAGGAGTCCATACGTTTTTGTTTTATAGAAAAAGGCTGAGAAAACGCATTAAGACAACAGACAGGGGAAAATGGACTGCAGATCTATTAGAGGCAGTGCTACTAGTCGAAGAGGAAGGATATACTAAAAGGAAAGCAGCTTGAATGAAAAATATACCAGAACGAACATTAAGGAGAAGACGTGCTACGCACAATTTCAAGAAAGCAGGGTGTGGACCATCATCATACTTGGGTGAAGATGGAGAAAGGAAATTAGTTGTCCATATAAGTTTATATAAGTTGAGTGTGAATACATCAAATTATAGAAAAATACTATGAAATGCAGGGAATTGAGGTGGGTTGAGGGTAACTGGACACACAAGGCAGAGAAAAGCTTAAAAATTATTCTCTACCTGCATTTGGTTTTAATTCCCTCTCCCCCCCTCCCACCCCTGGTAAACTATGTGGAAGTTCGTAACACGTCCTTCAACAAACATGATGTAAGTATTACACAGAAGTGCTATATTAAAGCAGGCGAAACATGTCTCCCAATCCTGGACGGTGTTCCCACACATGCATTCGAACATAACAATATAAATATCGTGTAACTAGGGCCTCCTGTCAGGTAGACCGTTCGCCGGGTGCAAGTCTTTCATTTGACGCCACTTCGGCGACTTGCGCGGCGATGGGGATGAAGTGATGATGATTAGGACCACACAACACCCAGTTCCTGAGCAGAGAGAATCTCCGACCCAGCTGGGAATCCAACCGAGTCACTTAGGACTGACATTCTGGCGCTCTGAGTCCTTAGCCACCGGGGGTGGTCAGTTGAACATAGTGTTGACTCTCAAAAGCAATGTTATTCCACAAGTATTACGTAGAATAAAGATTGTATCGATCAGACGTAAGCCATTCTCTAGCTTTTTCCGTAGGAGAGTGGACTGATGGTACATACATTTGCCTTAATAGTGTGAGGAGCAGGTACTCTAGAGATGTGGTGTTAGGACGAAATCGACATATTATATATAGAGGGTGATGTTCTTGGGGACAATATTATGGAAGTGGAAGAGGAGGTAGATGAAGATGAAATGGGAGATATGATACTGCATGAAGAGTTTGACAGAGCACTGAAAGACCTAAGTCGAAACAAGGGCCCTGGAGTAGACAACATTCCATTAGAACTACTGACAGCCTTGGGAGAGCCAGGCCTAACAAAACTCTACCATCTGCTGACCAAGAAGTATGAGACATGCGAAATTTCCTCAGACTTCAAGAAGAATATAGTAATTCCAATCCCAAAGAAAGCAGGTGTTGACAGTTGAGAAAATTACCGAACTATCAGTTTAATAAGTCACAGCTGCAAAATACTAACGTGAATTCTTTACAGACAAATGGAAAAACTGGTAGAAACCGACCTCGGCGAAGATCAATTTGAATTCCGCAGAAATGTTGGAACACATGAGGCAATACTGACCCTACGACTTATCTTAGAAGAAAGAAAAGGGAAAGGCAAACTTATGTTTCTAGCATTTGCAGACTTAGAGAAACCTTTTGACAGTGTTGACTGGAATACTTTCTTTCAAATTCTGAAGGTGGCAGGGGTAAAATACAAGAAGCAAAAGGCTATTTACAATTTGTACAGAAAACAGATGGCAGTTATAAGAGTCGAGGGGTATGAAAGGGAAGCAGTAGTTGGGAAGGGAGTGAGACGGGGTTGTAACCTCTCCCTGATGCTATTCAATCTGTATAGTGAGCAAAGGCTAAAGGAAACAAAATATAAGTTCGGAGTAGGTACTAGAATCCATGGAGAAGAAATAAAAACTTTGAGGTTTGCCGATGACAATGTAATTCTGTCAGAGACAGAAAAGGATTTGGAAGAGCAGTTGAACGGAATGGACAGTGTCTTGAAAGGAGGGTATAACATAAACATCAACAATAGCAAAACGAGGATAATGGAATGTAGTCGAATTAAATTGGGTGATGCTGAGGGAATTAGATTAGGAAATGAGACACTTAAAGTAGTAAAGGAGTTTTGCTATTTGAGGAGTAAAATAACTGATGATGGTCGAGGTAGAGGGGATATAAAATGTAGGCTGGTAATGGCAAGGAAAGCGTTTCTGAGGAAGAGAAATTTGTTAACATCGAGTATTGATTTAAGTGTTAGGAATTCGTTTCTGAAAGTATTTGTATCGAGTGTAGCCATGTAGGGAAGTGAAACATGGACGATAAATAGTTTAGACAAGAAGAGAATAGAAGCTTTCGAAAGATGGTGCTACAGGACAGTTCTGAAGCTTAGATGGGTACATCACATAATTAATGAGGAGGTATTGAATAGAATTGAGGAGGAGTTTGTGGCACAGCTTGACTAGAAGAAGTGGTCGGTTGGTAGGACATGTTCTGAGGCATCAAGGGGTCACCAATTTGGTACTGGAGGGCAGCGTGGAGGGTAAAAACCGTAGATGGAGACCAAGATATGAATACACTAAGCAGATTCAGAAGGATGTAGGCTGCAGTAGGTACTGGGAGTTGAAGAGGCTTGCACAGAATAGAGTAGCATGGAGAGCTGCATCAAACCTGTGTCAGGACTTAAGACCACAACAACAACATCCTACACATGAGCAAAACTACCTAAAATCAGAACATGACTTCTATGTTCGAGAGGGACGCTACTAGGACTGTGTTGATGCTACTGTAAATCACAATAACATTGTTACATCTCTTTTGGCTACTGATCATAATATTTACTTCTTCATAAGATGTTGCTGTTTCTCTGTGTGCAATTTCGTGGAGCAGGACATGCATGGTAACTCATTGTATCAACTAACAAACCTCACTGTTTGGTATCCGCCCCCAAAAACAACCCAACAACCAACTAACAAAATTATTCATGTCGTTTTTCATCACTCTGTTCCCTAATGAGGCATAGCCACATCAGCCAAAACCGCTACTACTAAAAATAAACGCTACTGACACGGGAAATCTGTTCAGGATACGCACGTTTCCACCTTAAAAGACGTATAACATTCGTCAATTTCCCAACAGACAGAACAGCAGCCACCCGACTTGATTGGTTTATAAGCAGTTCGAGCGGCGGCTGTATATCGACGATACCTTCATGATAAGGAACAGTTCAGTTACTTCCCAGGACACCACAATAGTTTCCATACCAACATAAATTCACGACGCAGGCAAAACAAGGACCGACAACTATCCTTTCTAGATGTGCCGGTTACAGGAAAAGGGGAGGAACCTAGTACACACAGCGAACAACACACGCATGGAACTACACATGCATAAGCCGTCAAATCATCAAAAAGAGAAATGATCAGCACACTCCAGACGAATATATGAGATGCAACACCTACAGAGTTTTCTGATGGGCAATGGGTACTCCACCCACTGTTCGAGAAGCGCCACGTCAGAGGAGGAAAATGTTGGATACAGCCTTTCTACAATATATCCCTGCAGTGATCAACGGTAGTCCTGGGTAGTGGACGGTAGTTCATAGTCTGCTCCATTCCTGTTCTGCCCACAACTGTGTGTTAAGTGTCCTCCGCCTGTAGGGTAGGAAACCTCTCTCAGTTGTGGAGGCTCTGTGTAACATTAAAAAAAAAAAAAATTCTAACATGACGGGTGTCTTACGAAATATAGTAGGAGTGAAGAGTGGAGTTTGCTGCATCAGTGTTATTGGTCGTGATAGCACTGTCTTGTACAAACTGAGAGGGGGAATTAGGGTCATATGTGTCTGTCGTCAATAAAAAGTGATCGAGAGCTTACATTTTTGAACATGTATTTAACTACAATGCGTAGTGAAGTATCTAACATGTCAGAATGCAGTGTAGGACTTGCGGAAACAGGCTGGCACACTGCTTGTGACCACTTATCGATGTGCTGAAATAGATAGATAGCTTAACCACACGGGGATAGGAAGCTGTCTAGTATACTTTGGTGCAGACGTGTCTGTCCGAGAATTAATTCAAATGAACGTGCTGCACAGTTATCTATCAACTTTCATACTCCAGTATACAGGAATGATGCCGTAGTCAGTAAATTCGTATGATCTGGGTGTTAAGTCTACGATAGTTATGCATGCAAACATACGTTGGAAATGAGTAGCAATAGGCTCGAATGTCCTTACACAAACTCATCTGACTTGGCTGTCCAAATATAACATGCCACTGTGATTGCTCGATTTAAGAAAACACTATGGAAGTATCAAAACTACGAAAAAAGGACGTCCACTCTCAGTTGTTCAGTCTGTGGGGTTTGATAAATAGCAGTCTGTCCTCGATTCTGATTTATTGGAGGACATGTATGCTAAATCATTTCGATGAAGTGACGAAGTCGAGATACCTTGTGGGGGTGAGATGTCTGGGGCTGATGTGATGTTTTCGTAGAAGTTAGGTTGACCCTCCAAAGTTACTCTTTCTATTACAGGTGTGGCAGTTCTACCTGCTTTGGTATACGCTGACTATTTGGCAGGAATGTACATAACATAAATAAAAGCTGCGAGGGAGTTTCAATTCTAATAACACCCTTTATTCCTCGACAGATATGTGATGTAGTGCGAGGATTTTTGTGACTGGGAAGTGCGAAACGATACTCAGCCGTTGTGAGTTTCTACTTACCACAATTTTTCAGACAATGTGCAACTATAAATGATAATCGAAAATGGTATGCTGTTAGAATGTAAAGTTACTGTGTTTAGTGTTCCGACATGAACAAAGAAAATGATGTGGGTGGGACTATGTCTGGTCTTAAGAGAAAAATTGACTTTTTAATAGAATGGCACTTATCAGAGGTAAGTTGGAGTTAAATAAACTGCTCTAATTAGTTTGAGATGTCCCCTTTGAAAAAATTATACATGACTGTGCTTAAACTGACACATAATATTTTTTTTTTGCACAACGCACTCTGACTTTCTATAATTCCTAAAAAAGAATGGCCCTGACTAAATTAACCTATATGTTTGACAAAGCACTTACCTCACAAAAATCACTGTTCCTCGAACTACTGCAATACAGCGAGCGCCACTACTGCCAGCTAAATAAAAGATTCAAACTACTGAGCAAACCCAGAAGCAGAGAAAATAGTACACTAAAGACAACAATGCAGATAAGGGGAATGTCTATTCACGTCTTAATGTCTATGTAATTAAAGTGGTGACCCACAAGTTATTCTACGAGAAATATTACCAAGTAGTTGAAAAGAAAATTATGTATGCAAGTGCTGTGAAGGGGAAATGTCTTCTTGTGCTCCTTCGTTTTTTTTCTTGAAGTAGATCATAAAGTTATTATTTACTGGATCTGTAGGCATAAAATATCTATATTAGTACATCCATTAAATTTTATCGTAACCAATGCTGCAGTGCAGCTAGAAACTAGATATTAAACAAAATAGGCAAAGCAAGGTGTGAAACGTCATTCACTAGCCATATGGCGTTTCATAATGTAGTAAACAATCTTTCAACTAGCAAGACAATAGACGTGAAATTTTTCTCATCATTTCATTTCAGTAAATATCATAACTTAAGAGCTCCACAGTGGGATTGTGGTGCAGTGGAGTATACAAGTCAGCTGTAGGACAATCCAGCAGTAGGATAACACCACCACAAACACATTTCCCACCGAAATAAATAAATGTAGACTGTACCTTCCTCTCCAGCAGCTCAGCACAGGCTGAATCTTTTTCCTGCCAACTCACAAGTGGGAAAGTGGGGGAGGGAGGTTGTAAACTGCACCCTGTGGTGGTGGCATTGTCAACTAGAGGTCCAAAATTTGAAACGCCCACCATTTTTAATTTCCCACCATTTTTTAAAATTCGTACAATGTTTTAATTTCACGCCATTTTGAATTTAATTAATTTTCCATAATTAATTGAATTAATCTGCATATCAATTTATTTGCGATGTTGCCACTTGTATGCCCCTGGGAGAGGAAATGGGGAGACCACCGAAGAAGAGCCGTCATCTTGGATAAATTTGGCAACAATGCAGACTGTGCCATCACAAAGGCAGTTACACTAGTTTCAGTAGCTGCCGTTGATGCCCTCTGTTCTGGCTATCAGGAGTACTTCCACCTGGTGCTGAGGTTACAGGGAGCTTCTGATGTGGACACAAAAATAATTTCTTAAAGACAAATGTGTAAGGAACGAACTTATATCATCAGATTTAGCATTACCTTTTATTTTACTTGTGAGAAAAATCAAGTGTATTGAAAGAGGGCTACCCCTTAAGAGGTATAAACTTGCATAAAAGTTTAACACAACAAAGCATGTACTGTAATCCTAAACTGGGTGTTTGTCTTGAGGCAGTGTAATGACAGGGAGCAAATAGCAGCGTAATGGCAGTGCGCAAATACTCATATTATATTCATACAGCATTTGAGAATGAGAGCATTTAACAACTTCCAACAATCTCCGCATTTAGCTTCACACCTTTAGTAATCTTTTTCTCGATGACTCCTCCCACAAAATGATGAAAAGAAACAAGTTTATCGCTGACAACGTTTTCGCTGTTCATGCAACCAAACTTCAGCGTTAGACATGGGGCATTAATTTATCAATTATTTCCGACTAACTATTTGCTGGCAATCCATACACTATCACTGAATATACCTGCAATGTTATATCATTGTATGACACATGGTTCAGGAGATATACATTGAGGAGCGATAAAAACTAATTTCTGGTTAAAATAGAGATCAAATTACCTAGACTATATTCATCACGAATTGTTTACAGAAGAATGGAAAAACTGGTAGAAGCCGACCTCAGGAAAGATCAGTCTGGATTCCAGAGAAATGTAGGCAATACTGACACAATGATTTATCTTAGAAGACAGTTTAAGGAAAGGCAAACCTACATTTATAGAATGTGAACACTTAGAGGAAGCTTTTGATAATGTTGACTCAAACACTGTCTTTCAAATTTCATGAAGGTAGCAGGGGCAAATTACAGGGAGCAGAGGCTATTTACAACCTATACAGAAACCAGGCAGCTGTTATCAGAGTTGGGGTTGTGAAAGGGAAGCAGTGGTTTAGAAATGAGTGAGTCGGGATTTTAGCCCATCCTCGATGTTACTCAAAATGGTTCAAATGGTTCTGAGCACTATGGGGCTTATCTTATCATCAGTTCTCTAAACTTAGAACTACTTAAACCTAACTAACCTAAGGACATCACACATATCCATGCCTGAGGCAGGATTCGACTGTAGCAGCAGTGCGGTTGCAGACTGAAGCACCTAGAATCGCTCGCCCAAAAACGGCCGGTGATGTTATTCGGTCTGCACATGGATCAAGGAGTAAAGGAAATCAAAGAAATATTTGGAGTAGGAATTAGAGCTCAGGGAGAAGAAATAAAACCTCGAGGTTTGCTAATTATATCGTAATTCTGTCAGAGAGAGCAAAGTACTTGGAGGAGCAGTTGAAAAGAATGGACAGTGTGTTGGAACATCAACAAAAGCAAAACAAGGATATGGGAATGTAGTCAAGTTAAATCAAGGGATGCTATGGAAATTAAAATACAAAACGAGACACTTAAAGTAGTAGGTGAGTTTTTTTATTTAGGTAGCAGAATAATTAATGATAGCCTTATTAGAGAGGATATAAAATGTAGACTGGCAATGCTTAGAAAAACATTTCTGAAAAAGAGAAATTTGTGTTAACAAATAACAATCGAATATAGAACAATCGAATATAATTAATATATATATATAATTATTATATATAATATATATAATATATAAATATAATTATAATAATATAAATATAAATATATAAATATATATATTTATTTATTTATTTATATATTTATATATTATATATTATTATCATTATATATATATATATATATATATATATATATATATATATATATATATATATATATATATATATATATATATATATATATATAAAATAATATTAATATATAAATATATAATTATTATAATATATATATAATTATATATAATTATCGAATATAATTAACTATCGAATATAGACTTACGTGGTATGAAGTATTTGCCGAGAGTAGCTGTATGGAGTGTAGCCATGTATGGAAGTGAAACATGAACAAGGAACTGTTTGCACAAGAAGTGAACAGAAGCTTTTGAAATTTGTTGATAGAGAATAATGCTGAAGATTAAATGGGTAGATCATGTAACTAAAGAGATTGTACTGAACAGAACTGGGGAGACAAGAAATGTGTGTCACAACTTGACTAAAAGGAGGAATCCGTTGACAGGAAACATTCTGAGACATCAAGGAATCAGCAATTTAGTATTGGAGTGAAGTTTGAGGGGAAGGGTGATGAGGGGGAGACTCATTGAGGGAGATCAAGAGATGGATACAGTAAGCAGATTCAGTAAAATGTAGGTTGCAGCAGTTATACGGTGATGAAGAAGCTTGCACAGGTTATAGTAGCATGGAGAGCTGCATCAAACCTGAAAATCAGAACCAAAAAAACAACCTATTCATCCAGTGTTTCACAACGAGAGCAATTAGAGACTTGCAACAAACTTTAAGCATAATTTCAAACATTTACTTAGCTTTTTCTCTCTTACATGCTTAAATTCAAATATTTAACACGTTACCTTATTTCTAAACTAATCAGACTTTTGAAGCTGTTTCACACATGCTAGTTTACGCCTTACAAGAGAAATTCACATTTCAAAAAATATACAATGTTTATCAAAAGGCATCATCTGATTAAAAAAAATCATAGTATGTCATTTGAGATACGTGCATGAACAACGTAATGTTGGAAAGAGCAAATTCTCGAGTAATGCATAGTACCTGTAAGGTAGCAGCAGTGTGCGCCCACTTCACTTCTAGTAAAAATGGAGTCGGCACAACAGAAAGCGCTTCGTGTTCTACGTTTAGCGCAATGCAGGTCAGTAATAACTATTCAGTGTTACTTTCGTAGTAGGTATGGTGTGGATCTTCCTAAGCACAAAGCATTAGACGATGGCATGAACAATTCCGAGAAACAGGTTGTTTGTGTAAAGGCAAATCGCAGGGCCATCCTCGAGTGTCTAACATAGACGTCGAACGCATCCGCCATATTTTCACAAGGAATCTGCAGAAATCCGTTCGCCGTGCAGCTCGACATTTCAACATGCTCCCAATGTTCGTTTGTTGCGCGTTGCTTCGACGTTTACACATGAAATCATATCAAATTCAGCTACTAAAAGCTCTTCGTGAAGCTGACAAAAAGCAACGTATGGAGTTCTATAATTTCGTTCTTTGAAAGATGGAGGACAACAGTAGTCTTCCACGCTTAGTGTTTAGTGGCGAAACAACATTCCATTTAAATGGAAAGGTGAACCGTCATAGTGTGGGGATATGGGATACATAACAACTACTAGAAGTTATACAACATGAGAGGAACTCTCTAAAATTTAATGTATTTTGTGAAATTTCACAGTAAAGGTGAATGGTCCATTTTTCTTTGTCGAGAAGACTGTTACACGAAGCACATATCTCGGTAGGCTTGAGAACTTTCTTTTCCCACAGTTGGAAACAGATTCGAACGTATTCATTTACGAACATGATGGGGCATCGCCACACTGGCATCTGGAAGTGCGGGAATTTTTAAATCAAAGGATTACTGAACAATGGCGAGGTCGCACTGGACTAAATGATTCAACCTTACATTCAGTACTGTTTTCCTGGGGGAACGCTGGGGGATGCGTATCCCTAAACGTTTTCGTCGACAAAGTAATTTTTTTACGATATCGAGAACTTGGAAGAGTACCAAAGATTTATTTCACGGACGTAAATTTTTTATTTCATTTTTTTTCTCTATTACAACCCTCATTCTTGGTATGTTTACTCTTCCTCCATCTCCATATATTCTTCGTAGTCCTGGTAATCCACAGAATTTGACACTTAAAACACAGACCTCAAAGACCGCACCTTACTCTCTTACTTTACTCCTACTACTGCCTAGGAGTAAATTTTGGCATTATTTGCCCCATAACTTACTAACGTACTAGCGTACTCTTAAGTGGTGCTCTCCACGAGTAATGGACTAAACAGATTTACTTCGGAAGTAAATGAAAGAAAAATTTGCTACTGGAGCAATTTACTCATATAGTTCAGTACTAGGGGCGATTTTAGAAGTCGGTCAAGGGGGGGGGGCTAATAGGGGGAGGAGGTTTGGGGGAATGGAGTATCACTTAACAAAGGGAGAGTTGCGGTCCTCCACCGACAAATTGGTGAAGTTTGGTGTTGCTTAAAGTGGTTTTTGGTAACTGTTTTGGAGTTCAGGAAAAAAAATTGTATTAATAAGTAATAAGACGCCCACTTTAATTTCAATGATATTTATTGGTTTGGATAGTAAGCTATTTGTCGCTCTTATTCCTTTGTTAAAATGTGTTTGAAATAGATTGCAATCTATATTGCTACACAATTATAAGAAAAGATTGAATCCGTTGGAGTCATATATTCGCTGATTTCTGAAGTCGTTTTATCCAATGTAATATAAATTGGGGGGGGGGGGGGAGAGGGGCAGCTATAGCCCCCATAGCCGCCCCTCCCTTTCCACAGCCTGCTTTCAGTACTATCGACAGATGTCGCCTATTTCCTTCTCTCTTAGCAACTTACTTCTTCAGTTTCACTTACTCCAGGTTGGTGTTCGCCACCCTGAAAATTTATGGTTTTGAGCCCAGGCAGCTATTACCAACAGAAATTGATGTTTACTTTGCCATTTATGTCTTGAATCCTGTGCCTTGGTCGTGGTTGGTACAACAATGAAGCACTGTTTGATGTAGATGTATGGAGCTTAGCGATAAAGCTCTCGCTATTTAGGCGGAAGAGGGTGTTAGTTTTCGGTTTTAACCTGGCTGGAGGTAACATTTTTCCCATCTTCTGTGCAAGAGCCACTAGCAGAAAGACTGACCATCATAAAAGAAATCCCAAGACAACTTCTCCCTGAAAATTTCGACGCTACCTCGATTCTGTGCCCTGCTGATCTAAAGGTGAAAAACTGCTGAATTGCATACTTGTTAGTGCCTGCTTTCCCTGCTTCTGTCACCTGTATCGGCACCATTGTAGCACTAAATGATCTGTTAATGTATTTTGTCTTCTATCCACCCCTACTGCTATGTTTGCTGACTTAAATTGTAGTCCTGAAACACTGCAATATGACTGTGGACTGATTGTGACGTCGCAACTAGTGCCCGATTGCCCATTTGCCTATTAAAAGCTTTACTTCAGAACCTATGTGGGCTGCAATGTAAGCCGGTAGAGTATTATACGGTCAGTAACTGACCAGTTGTGTCCTGCAGAATGACGTCACGACCATCTGTTGCAGCTGCACGCGTGAAAGCAGTGGAGTAGCGCTGGCAGCCCACTTACATTATACGAAACTAAAAATATCAATAACTAATAAAGGAATAACCTGAGGAATTTTGGATTTGATGTACATCCTTCTGTTGTGAAAAAAAACAATATGTCAAAGTCTGAGATAAAAAATAGTTGTATTTTGGAAGTTGGAAGTTAGTAAAATTCCATGAAAAAAACGTAATTTTCCGACAGTCAAGAATTTAAATAAATACAGGGATGCAATGGTTCACCTTCAGTGACTGGTGGTGGTGGTTAGTGTTTAACGTTCCGTCGACAACTAGGTCATTAGAGACGGAGCGCAAGCTCGGGTTAGGGAAGGGTTGGGAAGGAAATCGGCCATGCCCTTTCAAAGGAACTATCCCGACATTTGCCTGAAACGATTTATGGAAATCACGGAAAACCTAAATCAGGATGGCCGGAGACGGGATTGAAGCGTCGTCCTCCCGAATGCGAGTCCAGTGTCCTTCAGTGACTATGTACGATGATCTGATGACACTTTCAGTGTTCATATACAAATTTGGAAAGTTTTTAGTTTCAGAAAACCTCTGTGACTTTCCTGTAATAATAATTTCAAGAATTCTAAGTAAATATGTGTATTGTGTGTTATGGTGCGTGTGAATGGGAATGCGTGCGTGAGATTATGTGGAACGTTCGGTATTATTAAAAATCATTCATGTAATTCTCTACAGGAACTGGCAAGTGTTCCAACTCTGTAACGTGGGAACGAATCCACTAGTGGTTCCCCTACTAGTGAATGTCGGATGTCCAAGTATGTATGCTTATGTATAAGACAGCCAGAACATTCGCGACTACATAATAAATTTGCAGATGTAGAGTAAAGCTTATAGTTCATTTTGTTTTGTTTATTTAATTAGAGAGTTTTGTGTTACCTAATTTGATGACGTCAATGAGCCTAGAGAAGTGGTTGGTGCTTGCTAGATTTTGGCGCGAGCCGCGCCCTAGAAGTGAGTTCTCATTGGTCGTTAAGCCAATGAGAAGCGAGACGGTTGGCCACCTAGTGATGAGATATAGGTTTGAGTGTGGGAGAGTGAGAGGGGAATCGCGAGCTAGCTTTGATTGGAGGCGGTTATGCTGGATGTGACTTTTCGCATTATGTGTAAGATGAAGTCTTGGGATGACTTCCGCGTTATGGTCCAGTGTTAATGGTATCTGGTAGCGACCAAAAACTGTTTATGAAAACTTTAGTGTTGTGATAGTTCGTTCCGACGAAAATCGCGAGTGAACTTTGAATTATATAGCGTGGCGGTACCGAGTATATTCTTACTGAGTATTTTATGGCGAGCATAAACTTTTACTAAAGACAGCCACTGAATATCGTGTGCAGAAGTGATTGGCCGATCATTGACTGTGTTACAAGTAATTGATTTCGGAATTTGGGAAGGTAAAAGTTCTGGCTGTTTTAGGTATGGTGATAACTGTGAGGAGAAACTTTGGTAATTTTCGTAAATGTGGGCTGATGATCGTGCTTAACGGCAATAAAGATCTATTGAAGATTTAAATTTAAACTTCTTGTTTAAAGTACGAGTTACATCCCCTTTCCGAATCATTTCTTTAAGTACATAGAAAATTTTCAGCAAATTTTACTTATAGCGGCCTCCGGCGTGTAGCTATGAGGTTACTGTTTCCTCAACACTGCTTTTCTGTGACCTCGTAAGTAGCTGCAGTCAGGAGTTTACGTGTGAAGATCTACCGCTGTAAAGAGGTAGGTGAACAAAAATTATAAAAGAAATTGAATTGCAGCAGCAACGTATAATCCGTCGCAATTGGTACATCGCACGTAGAAAAAATCCGTAGCATGATCTTAGACCGTTTCTTGCTAATTTGTGACAATTCAGGATACTATGATTTATCAAAAAAGTCTTTTTGTAATGTTATCGTGCTAAATAGTTTTTTTAGTTTATTGAACACTGGTTGAGTATGTTGTTATTGTTGTTATGATCTTCAGTCCGAAGACTAGTTTGAAGCAGCTACAATATCCTGTACAAGTGTCTTCATCTCCGAAGAAACATGACATAGTTCTTCTTAACAACACACGCACTGCAGTATCGAATTTATTCGCCGATATCAGGCAGCAACTTTAAGTTAAAATGTTCCGAGCGGGAATTATATAAAGCGTGCATGAGTACAGATTATGACGAAGGAACGATGTCATATGAATTTTTGGATCTGGCCGTACGTCGTGCACAGACAACCAGAGCTGTTAATGGGAGAACTCGCGTAAAGGGGGAAACAGCGAATCCAGTCCCGGTTTGGCACAAATTTTCATTGTCATCGTTCCCTTGTTGTTCATATTCATAACTGCGAATTCATTTTATGTATCCATGCCCGAAGGAACATTCCATCGTTCTTCTGAACAACAAAAGCACTGCAATATAGTTATGGTTTAGGTCTGGCTTGATGTATTTTAATCACATACTGAATGAACTTTTCTAGAGCTTTTCTAGGTACTCTTTGCGGTATGGGGGAGTAGCCATGTATGTGAAAAACGGTATCCCATTTGAGTCTATTGATGTTTCAAAGTACTGCACTGAAAAGGTGTTTGAATTTTGTGCAGGTGTGGAGCTTAACTTCTTACTGTTGTTATTTATAGATCCCCAGACTCCGAGTTCACAACATTTTTGCTAAAGCTAGAGGAGGTTCTTGGTTCACTTTATAGGAAATACAAAAAGTTAGTTATATGTCGTGATTTCAATATTGATTGTATAATTGATTGTGCAAGGATGCTGGTAGAACTCCTTAATTCATATAATCTTATGCAAACCATATTCTTTCCAACGAGAGTGCAAAGGAACAGTAGAACAACCATAGACAATATTTTTGTTCATCCCTCATTACTGGAAGGGCATTCTGTTAGCAAAAAGGTGAATGGCCTTTCAGATCATGATGCACAAATTTTAACTCTAAAAGATTTTTGTGCTGCATCACGTGTTAAATATAGTCATCAGTTGTTTAGGAAAGCAGATTCAGTTGCTGTAGAGACATTTGTAAACCTCATCAAGGAACAAGAGTGGCAAGATGTTTATAGCTCTGATACAGTAGATGATAAATATAATGCTTTCCTCAAGACTTTTCTAATACTCTTTGAAAGTTGCTTTCCATTAGAACGTTCAAAACAGGGTACTAGCACAAACAGGAAGCCTGGGTGGCTGACTAGAGGGATAAGAATATCTTATAGAACAAAGTGGCAATTATATCAAAATGTTAGAAACAGTCACAATCTAAATGCAGCAGCCCATTACAAACAGTATTGTAAGGTGCTTAAAAATGTTATTAGGAAGGCAAAAAGTATGTGGTATGCAGATAGAATAGCTAAGTCTCAGGATAAAATTAAAACCATATGGTCAGTCGTAAAGGAAGTGGCTGGTTTGCAGAGACAGGTCGAGAATCAGTGCGTAGTGGGATTGTCCGTGTTACTGATAAGTCGCATATATGTGCAGTATTTAATAATCACTTTCTGGGTATAGCAGGTGAACTAAATAGATACCTAGTCCCAACAGGGAATCATATAGCGCTCGTAGAAAAAAGTGTTCCGAGACTGATACCTGAAATGCTCCTCCATGATACTGACAAGAGGGAGATTGAGTTAATAATTAAATCACTAAAGACCAAGAACTCTCATGGATATGACGGAGTATCTAGCAGAATACTGAAGTATTGTTCCATGTATGTTAGCCAGGTACTTAGCCATATCTGCAAATTTTCCTTTAGGAGTGGTCAGTTTCCTACCCGATTAAAGTACTCGGTAGTGAAGCCACTTTATAAAAAGGGAGACAGGGATAATATTGACAATTATAGACCTATTTCTATGCCATCCGTGTTAGCTAAAGTTATCGAGAAGGTTGTATATACAAGGTTACTGGAGCATTTAAATTCACATAATTTGCTGTCAAATGTACAGTTTGGTTTTAGAAATGGCTTAACAACTGAAAGTGCTATATTCTCTTTTCTCTGTGAGGTTTTCGACAGGATTAAATAAAAGGTTGCGAACGTTAGGTGTTTTCTTTGATTTAACGAAGGCTTTTGACTGTGTTAACCACAAAATATTACTGCAGAAGCTGGGCCATTATGGAGTAAGGGGAGTAGCTTACAATTGGTTCGCCTCTTACTTTAAGAACAGAAAGCGGAAGGTAATTCTCCGCAATATTGAGAGTGGCAATGATTTTTAGTCCCAATGGGGCACTGTTACGTGAGGCGTTCCCCAAGGGTCGGTGCTGGGGCCACTGCTGTTTCTTATTTATATAAATGATATGCCTTCCAGTATTACAGGTGATTCAAAAATATTTCTGTTTGCTGATGACACCAGCTTGGTAGTGAAGGATCTTGTGTGTAATATTGAAACATTATCAAATAATGTAGTTCATGAAATACGTTCATGGCTTGTGGAAAATAATTTGATGCTAAATCACACTAAGACTCGGTTTTTACAGTTTCTAACTCACAATTCAACAAGAACTGATATTTTAATCAGACAGAATGGGCATATTATAAGCGAGACAGAATAGTTCAAGTTCCTAATCGATCTGATAGATAGTAAACTGTTGTGGAAAGCCCATGTTCAGGATATTGTTCAGAAACTAAATGCCGCTTTATTTACCATTAGAACAGTATCTGAAATAAGTGATATTTTAAAACGAAAAGTAGTCTACTTCGCATATTTTCATACGCTTATTTCATATGGTATTATTTTTTGGGGTAATTCTTCTGATTCAAAAAGGGTATTTTTGGCCCAAAAACGGGCTGTTTGAGCTATGTGTGGTGTAAGTTCGAAAACCTCTTCTCGACCCCTATTCAATAGTCTGGGAATTTTGACATTGCCCTCACAGTATACATTTTCTTTAATGTCGTTTGTTGTTAGCAATATTAGCTTATTCCCAAGAGTTAGCAGCTTTCACTCAGTTAATACTAGGCAGAAATCAAATCTGCATGTGGAATGCACTTTCTTGACTCTTGTGCAGAAAGGAGTACAGTATTCTGCTGCATCCATTTTCAATAAGCTACAACAAGAACTCAAAAATCTTAGCAGTAGCCCAAACACTTTTAAGTCTAAACTAAAAAGTTTCCTCAAGGCTCACTCCTTCTATTCTGTCGAGGAGCTCCTGAAAGAGCTAAAAAATTAAGCAAATTCCAGTGTTACATTTTTGATTTTCTTTATTTAAATTAACGACTTGTCACCTGAATATGTTTCTTATATTTCATTTTATCTGTTTGTACAATCTACAACTGAGTATGTTTCTTATATTTCATTTTATCTGTTTCTACAATCGTGTTACAATTTCATGTACTGACTCGTTCCATGACCATGGAGATTTCTCCTTAATGTGGTCCCACGGAACAATAAATAAATAAATAAAATACTGTGTCCTGTCTATGCAACAATAACTTAGCTGACGACTCCTTAGAAATTTTGTACTTTGGCAGTTATATTTTAAAATTTTGTACATCGCTGAATGCTGAAGGATAAAATCTTTATGAAAAAATAAACAGCCAATCCGTTGGAAAAACGGAGGTTTATTTCAAATCCTTGGCCATTTTTTCAAAGCTTATAAAAACATCTTTTTCAGAAGTGGTGGCAAGTGTGTTACATGTCGTAGAGGAGGTACGTTGACATATAGCCAATTGGCGTCAGTAACATATAAAATCTCCCCCCCCCCCCCCCCATATTTTAAAAAGTTGTATGACACGATAGTCGTCACTGAGCAGCGCTACACCAACGTACGGCTAATACAATATCGTCGCTTACGTAGAAACTGTCGTGTGTGGCAGGTCATTACATATTGTGATTTTGTTTGTTTTCTTTCTTAGAAGTAGTTTAGACATGAAAAATTGAGCAGAAAGGAATTCATTTAAAATCATCGATAGATTATATTTGAATATCGATAGTGACGACCAAAATGAGTTTTTACTGGTAATTATTATTAAAACGATATATTTTGTATTTACGTTTCGTGTTCTAGTGTTAAGAACTGAACCAAAATTCAATTTCTGAAATGTAAGATTATAATTTAAATGTAAATGAAGTTTGTACGGTCTGTAGATGCGGAAACGAAAGTAATTATTGAGACTGTAAGTACGCTATTGTTAACGGGTAGCAGGAAAGAAGAAAACGGTGTGCATTACATGTCATCTAAAGAAAATAGTTAAACATTGTAGTACCGGTACTACTGACCGATGAAGAACTATGATGACGTGGAGGAGTTTTAATTGGAATACGAAGAAAAATGATGAAGGTATTTATCAATGAAGACTGCGAATTGCAGTTTTTGTATGCGGTTATTACGTAACTTTTTCAACTTAAAAAATGTGTCATTAGCTGTGATGGAAATTACTGACGGCACAAATAATGACTAGTGAAGAAGTTTTGGATGAAAGTTACGCAATATAACCCCCTTCCATTTTTCGCACTTAATGTATATGTTCGCGTAATATTCACTAAAATACTTGTCAGGAACTTTTCAGTATATAATACGCGTAATCTGAAATTACGTTGCATTTTTAGTTTTACGACGAAAAGTGCGTTGATCACGGCAAAATGCGGTTAAAAATGACACGAATCTTAAGATTACGATATGCTACAGGTCAGTCTATTTAGTGAATCTTCAACCGTTATTTGGGACTCACAGTTGGCTTCGACAACTCAAAAACAAATAGTCATCTTTAAACCTAACCTACACTTTGGGCTACACCACAGACCTGTATCTCACCACTACCAAGATTTAAGGGCTAGAGGTCGAATAGCACACACCGACCAATATTTGAGCTAGCTTACATCAGAATAATATGAACGTGTTAATTGGCTTCAGTATCTTGGAGCGTAAAACATTAGTAAACCTTAATTACCTTGTGATTCAACAATTAGCTGCTGTAGTTTTAAATGAAAGCCTGAACGTATTGGTGATTTACTTGCCAAATCAAAATCAACAGTTACCGGTACAGTGCTTGAATTAATTTGAATTTTTGTGTACAACTATTTAATGTGCCCTCTTTTGCTGAAATATGTCTGACTATGTCGACATCCCCGTTTTTATGGAGCATATCAGTTTGAAAACAACTGTAAATGTAATGCATAATTATTATTTTCTTCTTCCCAGTCACGACTACATTTACTATGCCCACGAGCGAGGTTTCTTAAAAACTAGGTAATGAAAGAATCATCGTTCTGTTGCGTAGAGTGTGAGCCATTGCAAATTATATGCCGGCTTTAGGCGTCACATACATATGGCCTTATTACTATGCCCGTTCGTTTAAAAGTGTTCATCGAGAAATTAATTTTTTATGGGTTGATTCTTAATGTTTCCAATTGGTACACAGTATTATTCACTATTCACATGGTTATCATTGTGCTATTATATTATATTATATTATATTATATTATATTATATTATATTATACTGACATACTCCACTGTATTAATAGTGCAAGGCGAAGTATTTTCAGTTTTCAAAACGTACTAGGTTGCTGTTAGACTATAGCCTTTAGATACTCTTCAACGTATGACAGAATCTTGAAATCTTCAATATGTATTAGAAATAGGGCAAGTTTGCAGGGTGGATTTTTATCATCGTGACTGCTTCGTCACTTCTTATCTGCCAGTGTACAGGGTGATTCAAAATCCGTATTACAGGCTTCTCGCGAGTGTAGCGGGGACTTGGTTTTGATGAGAAACACACGCCCCGAAATATACCGTTTGGATATAAAATAAGTTTTAAGATCGGACCACTTTCACACTTACCACTTCACGTTACGGACGCTCATGTTATGACCTGACAGTCTGGCGACCCCTGAACAAGCTGGCGACGAAATCGTCTCTGCGCTGCTGTGTTTTGATAGCCGCGAGCGCACTTGTGGCAAAATTGTCGTTTTCTGTGCATTCTCCTCACCCCATTTGCTTCCAGTATTTCGCACACAAACATGACACCAACGCCTTTGCGCATGACTGTTAGCGAAGACGATATTGATAATGATGTTCATGTAGAAGAAGTGGAAGAAACACAAACACTTTTCAATAAAAATTTGCAGGATTATTCGAAGATAAACACGAAAGTTAAAGAATAGAAAGAAATCCATCGAATAATATTTTCTTGGAACAACATGTGTTCAGTTGGGACACATTCGTATATTTTGAGTTCCGTAAACCACTGGGTAAAAACGGAACTGATGTAGTATCAGTTCGTTGCCCGTCAGTCAGTCTGTTCGTACGCTATCAGCCGTTTTTCTAACAGGGGAACCTCCCCATCGCACCCCCCTCAGATTTAGTTATAAGTTGGCTCAGTGGATAGGCCTTGAAACACTGAACTCAGATCAATCGAGGAAACAGGAAGAAGTTGTGTGGAACTATGAAAAAAATAAGCAAAATATACAAACTGAGTAGTCCATGGGCAAGATATGCCACATCAACGATAACGTGAAAACATGAGCGCCGTGGTCCCGCGGTTAGCGTGAGCAGCTGCGGAACGAGAGGTCCTTGGTTCAAGTCTTACCTCGAGCGTTGTTTAGTTTCTTTATTTTCGCAAAGTTATGACCTGTCCGTTCGTTCATTGACGTCTCTGTTCACTGTAATAAGTTTAGTGTCTGTGTTTTGCGACCGCACCGCAAAACCGTGCGATTAGTAGATGAAAGGACGTGGCTCTCCAATGGGAAACGAAAATATTTGATCGCAAGGTCATAGGTCAACCGATTCCTCCACAGGAAAACACATCTGATATATTATATACGACACTGGTGACGGCATGTGCTTCAAATGACAGGAATATGTTGTCAACCCACCTAACTTGTACACTTGGCGAATGGGTAAAAAGATTCTTCTACCTTGTCCGATTTAGGTTTTCTTGTGGATGTGATAATCACTCCCAAAAAAGTAATGAAAACATAATAGTTTGTCACATAAAATTCAACAAATGAGTGCTACAGTTTCACAGTCGCACAGTTTTCCCTATGCTCTATCAAAAAATATGTTTTTTTTACGTTTTCAAATATTTCCGTGTGTAGACTGTCAAATCCTGCATATGTCCAAGCAAATCTGAACATGTCCTGGAATTTTGGAGGGCGAAGTTGATTATGTGTGAGTGCCTGAACTCGATAATTGTCTGAAAATAAAAAATTAAGCTTTTCACTTGAGGGAAGACTTGAACCAAGGACCTTTCGTTACGCAACTGCTCATGCTAACCACGGGACCACGACGCTCCTCAGCTCACACTGCCCTGATGTTGTATATCTTACACATGGACTACTCAGTCTGTATATTTCACTTATTTTTTTTCATAGTTCCACACAACTTCTTCTTGTTTTCTCGACTGATCTGTGTTCAGTTTTTCAAGGCCTATCCACTGTGCCAACTTATAACTAAATCTGAGGGGGGTGCGATGGGGAGGTTCCCTTGTAAGGAACGGGTGGACGTATCAAGTTGAAATGTATATCCCCTACGTCTATGGTCCCCTGACGATTTAAAACAAAGCTTCTAAGTCAGTGTAATCAAAATATACAGCCATTGATGTCATATTTTGATACTCGCAAACTCACTCAATAAAAACTATAGCGGTGACCTAGAATCATGAAATTTGCCAAGAAGCAAGGTTTCACAGTACAAGAAAAGGAAAAAAAGATGAGAAATATCAATATATAATTATATCACACAAAAAATATAATTTTTTCGTTCTAGAGAGCCCTGGAATTCTCATGACAGGTATCTTGCCACTATCGATATCGATAACAGGCAAAATTCGGTATTGTCGATACTATCTTTATGCATGATTAGTATGTACGAAACCTACCACTTATGAGGCTTTTTGCATGTTAATGTAGGTAAAATGCGAAGTAATTCATCAAACCTTCAGCATTCATTTTAAAACACTGAAAAAAATTCCTTGGATGTTTTTGAAGTTTATGAAACATTTTATATAACTTTCCACTCATGCCTGCAACTGTATAGGGGGTGCCACCCCACCTCCCCCTTTCCCATCAGTTCTTTTTATGCTGCTTTCATTTAAATCTCATAAATTCGCAAATAATGACCGTCTCCTCAAAAAATTCGTATCGACGAATGACTATTGGATTTGAAAAAAAGTATAGTGGCTGTCATCCTACGTGAGCGCACCTTACTTTGATGACGTGACGTGAACAGTGACGGAAACATATTTGTCACGGCAACAAAACTCGCTGTTTTTACGCCCAGACGAGCGCAGTTGAGTCTGCTGAGCGCTCCAGCTACCCCACCACTGCGCTACTTCAGGCAGCTGTGAGTGAGACGGCTGTATCACTGTCTAACTAACATATGTTAACACTGTGGCTATATGCTAATGGATGCACACGCACGAGGCTTAGGAAGACGTGTTTACAACGCGGTGCGGCTAATTCTAAGACACGAGTATTGCAGAGTACTTTTATAAGCATGTGTGAATCAGATGTGTGTCTATTTTCAGCTTTCTACTTTTCGGCCAAAACAGTTACTTGTATTAGGCCTACCCGATTAAATGAATACATCATATAGTGCTAATAACTAGTCAATCTTCATTGTTTATTGAAAACAGGCATACAGTCTGTTAACTTCTAAGTTGCCATAATTGCTCCCTAGTCCTGAGTCAGTAGAAGCTGGTAGAAGACGTAATGGTCCAGTGGTCCAGCAGTTTGCCATGTGTTTTCAGTTATCCGGGCCTGTTTTCTCCGTTCGCTGCTACACCGTTCTGAAATTGGCCAACATACTACAGCTACCAGCGACATATATTAACTGTGTCTCCAGGTAGAGGCATAGGCGTATAGGCGTGTGTATGAATGCGTGCACTAGTGTGTGTGTGTGTGTGTGTGTGTGTGTGTGTGTGTGTGTGTGTGTGTGTGTGTGTGTGTGTATTTCAATATAGCTCGAAATAGGATAATTTCGAAATTTGGCAAGTTTCCTTTCTCATTGCGTTTTCCCATCAACGACTCAGTGCTTCTTTAATCCAAAAGTATTTACATTCTACCAAATCTATCCTACAACATTTACATAACACATTGCACTGCTAATACTTACACCTAGTCTCAAGTTTGAGAGAATTTGTCACTCCATTCAGTATTACAGTATTACCATTAGAATTTTAATGAAACATACAGGAGAGCAATAGAAAAATCGCAGTTTCTGCCTCTATTGCACTACAAACTGTTCTAAAAATGATGTGTTTTGGAAATATCTTTAATATGGCCTGTTACCGAAGCTGCATAATTTTTTAATACCGAAGTAGAAATTGGAAATGCACCAAATACAACATGCACTGAAATCAAGATGGTAGCTGTTCGATCTGTTGCTGTCAGTTAATTACAACACAGGTCACGTTCTAGACCTCAGACTATGCTACTGATCAGTCTGTTACCACAGCCAGATTTTTTGCTTTCACATTCGTTGGCTTAACTAACTCTCAACTGAATTTACACCTTGGGCTAAGCTACAGATCACTTGAAACCACAATCAAGTTTTTCGCTTTTACATTCATTGGCTTCGCCAACTGATAACTACGTTAGTTCTTATTATCACTGATGTCAATATCTGATAATCTACTTCTACTGGAAATATTTCAAAGAATCAGAAATGCACCGCCTACAGATATGATAGGAAACTGGCTAGTTTATTGAAGAATAGTGAAATTAGTTTTCAACACAGCTGTCTTTGGTAACTCCAAACGTGTCTCTGCAAGTTAATACATGCGGGAGTTGGAATGTAAGTTTCCCCTGTCGACTGTGGTCAGAGTTGTGTGTGAAAGGAAAAAAAAGGAGAATGAGACATTAAAGATAAGACATATCTTTATTTTTCTACATAATTTCCAAGTACATTAAGACATTTGTCATACCGCTTTATAAGCGTCAAAAAGTCTTCCAGCAAAAAATCAGGGCGTTGCATATGGAAGAAGCATTGAACGGCTTGTTTGACATCCGCGTTGCTGCCAAAGTGCCTTCTGCTGAGAGTCTTCTTCGAAACAGGAAACAGACGGAAGTCACTTGGTGCTAGATCCGGACTGTAAGGCAGATGGTGCAGGCACTTTCAAACAAGAGTTGCGTTGCCGTCGCCGTGTGTGGTCTCATATCGTCATCCAACAGCAGAACACCAGATCTGAGAAGGCAAGTCCGCTTTTCCAAATCACCCCTTTCAATTTAGACAGAATGGCACAATACCAAGCAGTATTGATGGTTGCATCCTCCAGAACGTCCAGCAGTAAAACTCCTGTGGCGTCCCAGAAAATGGTGAGAAGCACTTTACCTGCAGGCGGAGTGCTTCTAATCTTCTTTCGCACAGGCGATGACGGATGTTTCCACTCCATGGATGGGCCCTTCGATTCGGGCGTGTAATGGTAGACTCACGTTTCATCTCCCGTCACATTCCGAAACAGAACGTCATTGCCAGATTCATGGCAATGCACGAGCTGTTCCAGGCTGAACGCCATGCATTGTTCCATGTGTGTCGGGTTCAGGTGGCGGGGCACCCATCGTGCTGACACCTCCCTGTATCGAAGACAGTCTAGGTCTCGGTATGTCCTGCACTTGCTGACGTCCATCACTGAAATTCTGGCACCATTTCCGCATCATTTGCCTCCAACATTACACCTGACCCATACATCTCACAAGGTGGTCATGAATTTCTGTGCGTGATACTCCACGTGCCCATTCACAGCGGATAACAGCTCTCACTTCCGCATTTGACCGTGACTCCAAAACGCACCTTCTTTCCAGAGCTCCAGGACAAGACTGAGCGGCTGGCCTCCGGTTTGTGCAGGCACTGCGACAGCACAATCTGCTCGATTCTGGTCAACCTCTAGGCAATGGTGTATCGGTGTCTTGCACGTGCGGGTTCACCTGCTGTGTTGTCTTTCGCCCATATCACACAACTCTGCCCACAGTCGACAGGGGAAACTTATTTTCCAACTCCCCCTCATAACTTAACTTTTTCAGTCCACCATGAAAGTAGATCACTGGTATCACAAAAAGTGGAGTTACTTTGCTTCACTTTCAGACAGGTTTTCAAACTAATTCATGTAATGCATAAGTGTTCCATAAAATGACTTTTGGAAATGAAGTTAGTCTACTCTAAAACAATATAAAACCCATCTAATAACATAAAAGGCTTATAAGATTTATTTTAATTTTATAATGTACTGAAAATTGGAGAAAAGTAGACCCTGGAGAAGGTCAACTTAATATAAACTATATTTTAAGACAGGATAACAGCTTAGGACAATGTTATCATCTCATATATGTTGTGTCACCTTATAGGACCACCAATAAGCCAACTTTTATGTACTTTTTGATATTAAAGGGCGAAAAATAATAAAATTTAAATATTTTCTGTAAATTTAGGATGAAACAACATAATTTAGTGTTGTTTCGTTATCAAAGAAAAGACCAGTGTTTAATTAGATATTCTGGTATGTAAAACTGGCAGTGAATAGACCAGGAAAATGTTTTGCATCAATTTATCACCATCAACCAACTCTGACACTGAGAAAATGGCGCTTTTGCTGAAACATTTTGAAGGATTTGTTAAGTTCAGCTGCCGCCTCCCATTTGTTAAAAAGGGCAACTTAATTGGAGGCCTTTTCCAGTTATCAAGTGATAGCATGACAGTATTTACACTTGCACTATCTTCTTTAAAACTGTCAATAACACAAGGGTAATTAATGTGTATTTTCGTACAGTATAACCACCAAACATGCTTACTGGTTGTCCACATTTTTCATTTATGACAGATGAAAATCCAGGATGGAATGTAACAATATGGTGAAAAGCATAGGTGCTACCACCATATAGTGGAGTTACTGAGTCGCAGATAGGCACAACAGCACAACAAAAAGACTGTCACAAAATAAACTTTCAGCCAACAAGGCTTTTGTCAGAACTAGACAACAGACACACACACACACACACACACACACACACACACACACACACACACACAGACACACACATATGACCACAGTCTCTGTCAGTTAAAGTCAGACTACAAGCAGCAGTGCATGATGGGAGAGACAACTGGGTGGGGTAATGAGGAGGTTAGGGTGGGGAGAGAGGGGATAGCAGAGTAGGGGGTGTGGAACAGTAAAGTGCTGCTAGTGGGATTGTGCAGGGACGAGGTGGTGAGAGGGTAGGTGCAGTTGAGATGTTAGATGGAGGGTGGGTGTGGGGGTAGCAGAAAGGGAGAGAAGTAAAAACATTAGGTGCATTGGTGGAATACAGGGCTGTGTGGTGCTGGAAAGGGAACAGCGAAAGGGCTAGATGGGTAAGGACAACCACTAACGGAGTTCAGGACGGTTATGGGGACGTAGGATATATTACAGGGACAATTCCCACCGGCGCATTTAAGAAAAGCTGGTGTTGGTGGGAAGGATCCAGATGACACAGGCTGTGAAGCAGTCATTGAAGTGAAGAACATTGTGTTGGGCAGCATGCTCAGCAACATGGTGGTCCAGTTGTTTCTTGGCCACAGTTTGTCGGTGGCCATTCATGTGGACAGACAGCTTATTGGTTGTCATGCCCACATAGAATGCAGCCCAGTGGTTGCAGCTTAGCTTGTAGATAACAGGACTGGTTTTACAGGTAGCCCTGCCTTTGATGGAATAGCTGATGTTTGTGACCTGACTGGAGTAGGTGGAGGTGGGAGGTTGTATGGGACATGCCGTGAGGCATGGGGTTGGTAGCAGGGATTGTGTAGGGGTGGACGAGGATATTGTGTAGGTTTGGTGGGTGGCAGGGTACTGCAGTTTGGGGGGGGGGGGGGGGGAGGAGGCATAATGGGTAGGATATTTCTCATTTCAGGGCACAATGACGGGAGACCCATATCCCTGCAATAGACCTAGATGTCCCATAGAACCTCCCACCACCATGTACTCTAGTCTGGTCACAAACATCACTTATCCCATCAAAGGCAGCACTGCCTGTGACACCAGTCATGTGATCTACAAGCTAAGCTGGAATCATTGTGCTGCATTCAATGTGGGCATGACAACCAATAAGCTGTCTGTCCACATGAATGGCAACTGACAAACTGTGACCAAGAAACAACTGGACTATCCAGTTGCTGAGCATGCCACCTGACATGACGCTCTTCATTTCAATAACTGCTTCACATCCTGTGCCTTCTGGACACTTCCCACCAACTCCAGCTTTTCTGAACTGCACAGGGAGGAACTCTCCCTGGGATATATCCTATGTTCCCAAAACCCTCCTTCGTTATTTATTATCCTTACTCAACTAGCCCCATCCCTGTTCACTTTCCAGAATTAAACAGCTGTTTTTTCCGCCAATGCATTTGGTCTTTTTACTTCTCTACTTTTTCGCTACCCCCCTCCCTCTTCCGCCTCCATCTAACCTCCCTATTGCACCTACCATCTCTTCACCTCATCAGTGCACACTCCCACTAGCAGCACTTCACTGTTCCCCACCCCCTACCCTGCTATCCCTCCCTCTTCCCATCCCAGTCTCCTCCTTATCCTTACCTTGTTGCCTCTCTCCTCATGCGCTGCTGCTCGTAGTCTGGCTTCAGCTGCCAGAGACAGTGATCATGTGTGTGAGTTTCATTTGTGTGTGTGTGTGTGTGTGTGTGTGTGTGTGTGTGTGTGTGTGTGTGTGTGTTGGTGGAAAGCTTATTTTGACACATTCTTTTTGTTGTGCCTATATGCAACTCAGCATCTCTGCCATATGGTGAGTAGCAACTATCCTTTTCATAATATTATTTTTCATTTCCTTGGTTTTTTGCTAGTACCTAGCACTGGTTTAGAAGCATTTTGTGCAATTTAAAAAAGGATTCCAAATTCTGAATATTGGTGATGTCCTAGATTCTGTTTACATTTCCACCATACAATAACAACATTCGTCTCTTAGCAGTACTTGTGTTCAAGTAATAGGTTTCATCATGAGCCAAATCAGGTCTAAAACAAAGTAATGAAAATGTGCAGCTAGTTGACCATTTTTTATTTTATTTACTTATTTCTTTTAATTTTTTTCAAAGTTGCTGTACTTTTTCAAAAAATTACCTTCACGGTTCTTTTAGATCATACATTATGTTCATTATAACTTTTTAGGTATAATATAGACAATAACTAATTTCCACACATAAATCAATGTCATTTGCATTTTGTTTAAGAAGTTTTCTGGTAGCAGAATACCACTTTTTTTGATAAAATTATCTCAGAAATACAGTAGTACAGATATGGTTAGCAGAAAATATACACCACTGTTTGTGGAAATTGTAACACCAAGAAGGAAATGCATGAATTCAATTAATTTAATACCACAAGTTAGGTACATGACAAGCAACAAGTGATTACGTTGCACATGTCCTTTGAGCCCTACTATTCAGTATGTCGTGTGGCCACCATGCACTGCAACTAGAGCTGCTATAAATTGTGGCATTAAATCAATAAGGTTCCGAATATGTTTCTGAGGGATTTTCCTCCATGCAGTTTGTATCCGAGCCCACAGATCCGTGACATCAGTTACCGGAGGACCATGACACACCAGGTGCCGACCAACCATATCCAACACATGTTCGATGGGCAACATGTCTGGTGAACGTGCAGGCTAGGGAAGCAATGGTACCTGTCGATCTTTGAAGAAGGCATGTACATTCCTCACAATATGTGGCTGGGCATTGTCGTGTTGAAATGTGACCTGTGGAGAGGCCTGAAGCAAGGGGCGTACCTCAGGCTCCATAGCTTCTATTAGGTATCAGTTGCTGTTCAAAGTTCCCGCAATACGTACGAAGCGAGATCGGTTGTTGTAACCAGTGGTGCCACAAACCATCACATCAAATGTATGCCCACTATACCATTCCCCAATGAAGCCCTCCAGGTTACACTTGCCACGGTACTACCGGATGTGTATGCGACCATCACTATAGGACACGTTGAAGTGGGACTCACTCGTAAAGATTACATGTTGGCACTCAGCACCCCAGTGACGGTGTTCACGTGCCCATTGCAGTCAGAGGAGCTTGTGGTTTCTGGACAACAGAAGCCGAAATAATGTCATGCATGCAACCAGTCCAACCTGCAGCAGACGGCGACAAACTGTCGATGCAGACAAGTTCACACCTGTTGCAAGTGCTCCAGCAATGAGCCAACACTGTGGCTGATACTGTATGGTCCGTAATGGCCATGTGGACAAGATGACGGTCATCCCATGCTGTGGTCATGTTTCGTGGTCCAGTTCCCACTCATTGCTGCGTATGAACTTCCTCTATCCATTGCTTCCATGCATGCAGCTCTGTTTCCTGGAGACCGATCATTCTGCCCCGTTCAAATTCACTCACATGCCGATAGTGCTCCCTTTGACATCGACAAGGCATACAGGCACTTGCTGTATTGTTTAGACCTTGTGTGACAACTCTGCATCTACTACACTAGGTGCAACAGCAACCCTGTCATACCGACACAAGAGGTCTCTTCTCGGCCTTCATATACCCCGTCCCTCTGCAAAATGTGTCATGTATTGCTTACACATTCATCACCACTTCCACTAAGTGTGGTTCAATTTGATTAATTCCTTCTCGGTGTTCCACTTTTCACAAGTGTATATTATCAAAATATCCGGAATAACTCAAACATATGAGCTAGTGGAAGCTGTCAACTGGTGGACAGAGTGAAAAATGTTCTGAAATGTTTATTAGAATAGGTGCTAGCTAGGATTGATACTTTTTTTAAAAGTTGCAGCAAAGTAATCTGTGCAGGAGCTAAGTAACCACACTGTATGGTTTATCAGCTTCTGTAAAAGTGCTTCAATATAGAGGCAGTCAATTCCTTGTTTGAAGATTTCATCCCACTAAATCAAGTTTAGGCTCTGTCTGTCATTCTTATAGCTTGCATCTATCTCTGTCTCTCTTGTAACTTGTTGTCTGCCCCACTCCCTCTTGTAACTTGCATCACTCTCTGCCTCTCCCTGTTATTCCACATTTGCCCCTGAAATATCACTCTTTCTTTGAAATTTCTTTTTCCTTATGAGATTGGCATACAGTGGAACTCTATCCTTCCTGGAGAGTCCTGCTATGTCCTGCTATACCCCTAAGCTGCAATAATCTCAGATATCACTTTCTTTTTGTTTATGTCTCTCAGTCACCATTGACAAAACTATGCCTTTCATGCTGCTCACATACCACTTGATGTCATGTACAGAATAAAGTGAATAATTTTCAAATGCAACTGATAGATTTTTATCATTATAACTACTGAATTTTTTGCTGTAGCTTTATTGTGATGAGTGAACAATGTTCTTGCAGATGATCTGTTAATGATATATACAGTGAGAGCCAGTTATGTTTCTGTCTTTGCCTGAGAAATCTTTCAGGGCTGCACTTGGGAATCTCAGAGACCTGTGGTTTCCACCAAAAAGGAATTATCTTTGCCATATTTGAAGAACTGTAGATGCCTTTATCTTTGTTTCTAATGCTGTTTGGTCTCAGGAGTGTAACAGTGGATACAAGTCTCATTGGTGGTCTCAAATTTGTGCATAAAATCATTAGCACTGTTCCTAACCATTGGCAGATTTTGCATAGAAATACTCTTTGCCGCCAATGTACTCCATTTAAAATTACTTTGTGATTGATGGCTGTATGCTGGCAATACTGTCTCATTCCACTGCAGTCCGTTAATCTCAGTCATTTTAATCAGAGTGTACTACTTATTGGAAATAATGTAGTGTAATGATTCACCTTTATTTCCCGTTGTGCAATCAGGATCTTCTCCTGCAGTTTCCTGTGTGACTACCTTAAGTACTTGGCTGTACCTTAAGCATCTGGTTGGAGTTATCTTCATTTTCTGTGATTATATTTAAACTCATAAATACAGAAATAAGTAGTAATAAATGATGTCAAGAGATTCAAGGAAACGTACTCTAATTCACATTTGATCTGTACACCTGTTAAACTCTTCGTTTGGATGCATTTAATAACATACTGAGACATTCTTTGTTCATCAGAAACTTTTCCTATAGTTTCCTGTGTGACTATTGTAAATACCTGGCTGGAGTTGTCTTCAGTTTCTGTGATCATATTTAAACCCATAAATACAGAAATAAATAGTAATAAATGACAGTGCAGGATTCATAGAAACTTATTCCAATTCACTTTGGTTGTACAGCTGTCAAACTCTTCATTTGGACACACTTAATAACATACTGAGACATTCCTTGTTCATCTTCTATGCCACGTCAACCAGTTCACATAGCAGTTAACAGGTACACATTACATCACATTTGAAACTGGCATCAAAAGCATTACTAGCATTAATGTGGCTTAACAAAATTTCCTATCATTTCCTTTCCTGTCCTATTTATCAGCTTCTTCTTATGAACAACTAAAAATTCTCAAGAAGTGGAGACCAATATGCATAATTCCAATTCATATCATCCAGGCCATCTCAACTACCATCTCAGATTTGAATGAAATTTGGATTATGTATTGTTCTGTCTTTGGAGTTAACTGACCATACCAAATTTAGAATGTTATGTCTGTTTTAATTTTACGGTACTTCATAGTTCAAAAGTTTTGTTGTTCTTAACACTGAGTTCAAAATGCTTAAAGCAGCACGTGCTGACATTCTGAAAACAAACGACAATTTTTTAGTGATATTAACAATTTGAAATTTGGAGGTTCTGTCCTCTATAATGTAGAAAAAAGTCTCATATCTTTAGATAAAACCACCAACACAGAAAAAATGTATACTTACATTTTTATACAGTGGAACGTACGGAAATGGATAATAATATGGAAATGGTAGATCACTCCTCACCACACATAGTAGGCATTGATACCAAAAGGCAGTAGCCATTGTGTGAGAATTGTTATGTGAGAATTCTTTTGAGAAAGCACTTTGACGGAGAGCTTAAATATTTCAAGTATTCTGTTTTTTTGTGCCTGGGGACTCACCACCTCCTCTGTGTGGTTAGTAGCAGCCTATCGTTTCCATATTGTTGTTATACTTATTTACATTTTTTTATTTTATAATGTGCTAAAACCTTGGTTCACCATTATGTTGTATATAACATGCAAGGAAAAGGGGCAATCCTTAAAATAATTTGCAAGTCATGGGCTATCTCATGGAAAAATAAAATTAATGAGGCTCTTGTTGCTATGTTCTTTTTTGTATTTGCAACAAATAATTCCATATTTTTTTCTTGAGAACAGAAAACAAACCACTGAACTAAGTACTTTTGACGCATTTGGAATTTAACTGACTGAACTTATAAAAGAAACAAGCTCAACATATAGTATTTAAAGAAAGCTCAATTTTATTCAATTTTTAAATCAACACAACTAACTACAGTAGCCATAATTTACATATAACAGTAACATTTTTTTCTGTATAGTGTATACAGTCCTCTGAAAATTGTTCACTTTTTACAGCTGATGTTTGGGAAGTTCAACAACAGCCAGTGCACAAGTGTGATGTGGGATGGCATAGGAGGGACAGTTGAATGATCAGGACAAAATAACATTTTTCAAAAACCCCTAGAAAATCAAATACTATCTGCATCATATTTGTTTCAGTTCTGTAGTGGTAACATCAACAAAGTTAAGTTTTGTTTTTACTTCTGAAGAGTCTGCAAATCACATGCATTCTGATTATGAAGAGTACTTTGAAAAGCTTAAAACAATTCCTGGAACGAGAAGTTTCCATAACTTTAAGCCATGAGATTGTTTAGGGAACTTGGGAGCAAAGAGGATCAGTATGATACGCAACCTGTCTTGAAACATAATTTAAATAATAAACTGACATCTTTGTGAGAAACGAAAATTTGAACCAATCAAATGCAGCATGTAAATAGCCCAATATTTGGGATAATCATTGACCTAAGTACAACAGAACATAATGTTAATATACAATTTATACATCCACTAGGACCTCTGCCACCATTTCGCTAGCCAAAATGAGATTATGTCTGCCATATGTACTTTTGTTTAACAAATTGAATTGACTTGAGTGTTTTTTTAAATATTGTTGGTTGAGCTTGTGTCTTTTATAAATTTAATCACTTGAAATTCAAGTTAATCATATATTTTCTTCACAGAACATAATTAAAGTTGAACAACTAAGAAAATAATTATTTCATATCATAAAAAAAACACTGTCTTCAGACAATCGAGTACTCAACACAAAGAGATGATATGACTTCTACAGGGTGTATACAACCTCGGACAGCCAGGAGATCTGGGAAAAACCCGGGAATATTTTTTTTCTGGAGGAAAACTAGGGAATTTTTTAGAATCTGAGAATTTTTCATTGTTTTAGTGTTCAGTTAAATTTTTGTGATTTTAAATGGTAAGAAGCAATACTTTAACAAATAATATTACTGTATCCTGCTTCTGCAGAATAATACTGCAGCAACAAAACATGAATGAGAGGGGAAAAAAATGAAAATAAAATTTAAGTCACAAAGGAAATGTGCCATATACAACAACAAAACACAGTGTTCATACAAGTGTCTGCCAATAGCAACGTGTGTAAAAGGCTTTAGGAAGACTATTCAATGCTTTTTAACAAGTAATTGCTTCTGATGAGCGTGTGTGACAGCTGTTTACATTAGATTCATTTTAATTTAACGGTTTACCCGTACGAATATACGGGCGTCCTGCGTCATCGTACCTGCACAAGCGCAGTGACTCCTGTTATCTGACGCTCTCTGGCAACTCCTGAAACAAACCTATTTTTCACAAGTGATGGGAAAAAATTGCGAATAATGGTTTGAAAAGCATTGCTTTCAAAGTAAATTTCCTTTTATGTAAGATGAATTATGTGCTAGAATGTATGACAAATTTCTTAAGTCACAGAGCGTTTGAATCTCATTTAAAAATAAACTCTTGGGGATGACCATCTAGAAGAATTTCGAGCCCAGAAGATCAGACATTTACGTTGTTACTAAAAATTTTACTGGCACATATGTGAAACTTTTCTTTTCTTGTAGCAACAATATATATATTAATTTAAACCATTAACTTTTCGTATTTGTGTTTCGCACTACTTAAGAGTGATCTTGCTATTGGCTGACTACATCAGGTGCCCTATGCTATCATCAGCTGGCAAGATCATGTGACATGAGCTGTGACTGGCTTACAAAAGTATGTTGCAATCTCGATTTCAATGCTTCGGAAAGTAACATACGGTGTTTGGTGGAATTCGAATTTATACCTTCATAACAGGAAAATATGCAGAGTAAGTGTCGCTGCACGTCAAAGGTCTTCCCAATTTGTGTTTTTTTCCCATGAGTTTCATTTTCTAAAGTGCCGGTAAATTCTTCGTTGGTGTACGAAAACATAAACCATCAAAGGATTGGTAAGTTTTACAGTGCCGAGGAAATGTATACTTTCAATTAATACAGAGAAAGTGTATTTTCACCCAGGAGAAAGTGCATTTTCAACCAGGAAATCTGGGACAAGTCCAGGTTTTTTTTTCCTTGTCCGTGTATACACCCTGTCCTAGAAGGATACAATTCTTGCTGACCATATTAAATGTCATTTATGACAAGAGGTTCGAATTTTACAGCAGTGATACAAATTTAGAACCTGTGCTATATACCCAACTCTCCGTTAAATGTGTAGCATGTGATAGTGCTCCACTCTTAAGTATAACGTTGTGTATGCTGTCACTACCTCCCTGCCATCCTGAAAAGGTCTTCAGTATTCATCTTCTGTTGTGTGAAAATTACACACTTGGTTTCTATTATGATTGTGTTTTTATGTTTCATGCCAGTGCCATGTTCTAGCTATAGTTATTCACAGAGATGACATTAGTAGGGAAAGATGAGCAGGTGCACCCAGAAAATATATGGGAGAATAGGATAGAAGTAACAGTACCTTAAGTGTGAGACACTGGAAACATGCCTGCAGAAAGAGAAATAGTAGTCCTGTGTGTTCTCTACATGACAAATAAATCAGGGCTGGGTTAAGTAAGTATTTTTCAGTGATACTCATCTGTTATTGTTGTGATGCTGTGCTGTTTTATGTATTGTGTGTGAGTGGTATTGTTGTATGAAATTGTCTTGGGTGTTTATATGCTGAGTTCATTCCCTTGTTTTTATGTGTAGGATATGTCATTCATTTCTTTGTTAGTTTATAGCTGCTCTTATGATGCAGAATCCATGCAATTGTAAGTTTTTTTGGAATAGTAATTTCTCATTTTCTATTAGTATTCATGAAGTCAGTTGTAGTTTACATTTTTTTTGGCTGTGTTATCATTCACAGAGCCATTTTTCTGTTGCAAACATAATGTTAAATAAATGCAAATTTGATTTTCACATTGAACATTTGTGCTGTTTTATGAGTGATAGATTAATATGTTTGGCAGATTGATGACTTGATGCTCTGCACTTTCATTCTGTTATGATGTGCCAGTATACTATGGGTTCATTAATTCATTAATGTAGCTGCCAGTGAATTGTTCTGTTACTTGACATGTTTAAAGTACTTCCATTTTCTTAATATAATTAATAATTTTTATAAAATGGAGCAATATGTAGCACTTCAGTATGTTTTAGACTGCCAACATGTTTACAAATGTCAAGTAAACTCATTTTGTGGTTCGTCTGTCTACTGTTAAAGTATTTACTATTGTTCAATATCAGTGCCTTTGTAGATTTCAGAGAGCATCACATATCTTCCATTAATGCTCCTTTGTGAATCACCATTTGTGTGTATTTGTTGTGTAAGATGGTCATTGTTTGTAAATAATGAAAGGAGCCGAGACAACCACTCACTGTACAGGGAAGGTGCTGAGTGTGCTACACCATGCAGCTGTGTCTATTCGCACTACAGACTTGACCGGTGGATTGCTGTATCATGAATAATACACAGCCAAAAAAAATGTAAACTACAACTGACTTCATGAATACTGATAGAAAATCAGAAATTACTCTTCCAGAAAAACTTACAATTGCATGCATTCTGCATTATAAGAGTAGCTATAAACTAACCCGGCTCTACAAAACAGGCTGGATCTTATTCCAACACATAGACAAGCATAACTCACCAGTCTGTTTATGAGTTATATGCTGATGCAGTCCGTGGCAACAAGTGATACCAGCCTCACCACCCACAACATTTGCATCACCATAGGCAGTGAAGCATTTGCATTACAGCCTGCTTCCACTGACCATTTGTCCATGGGAACACTTAGCAAGTATCAGTTTGCCAAAACGGTATTTAAAGAGAAACTGGTTTCCACTACAGCACCAACCACAGAGGATCACAAAGCACCACAACGAGCAGCCAGCAGTTGCTACCAGAGCCAGCCTCTTCATCAACCTTGGCTTCAGCAGACACAGTGTGCCTTGGAGGGTCCACTCTGATTGAACTTAGACTTTGTGATTGTGTCAAGTAACTGTCATCAGTACCAGACATGTGATGGGACTCAGAATCAGCCAAGTGTTGTCAGTCCTCACCAATGAACTAAACTTAGTGATTTGCCATTTCTATTGTGAAAACTATCAAGGAAGGTTATATATTTGTGTTTCCTTCAAACTTTTTTGGAATTGTATCCTTGCAGACATTTATTTGTGGATTACTTCCATTCTGTGTTCTTGAAATAAAGTATTTGATATTTTTATTACCTTCGAATGAATATTTGCTTGTGTGGACTCACTCTGGTCATCACACAGTAAGTAATTAATAGAAACATAAACTGAAACAAATGCTATTAAACTGTTGTATTAGTTAGCTGTGAAGAACGAAATGTTTAGTAACTGTTTTTCATCTCGTTTATGTGTGTATTACCTGCTCAACATCTCAGCTGTATTGTACATTGTTACCTTTATGCCTCCCATTATTTGTATTACAACCAGGACATTACAGAATTGTAGTATCATAATCTTTTTCTGTTTGTGGTCATCTACTTTCTGTGTTTAGAAGCATCTTCTTTCTTCATTTGACGCAAAGATGTTTAAAATGGATGGTATGTAAAAAGTTTGTCTTTGAGACGTAGATCTTTGTGCAGTGTTTACATTTTTTACCGTTATAAGATTCTTCTTTGGTGGTCTGCAGAATGTAGTAATGATGCTGTACCATATATCATAATAGTCCTAATATAAATACGTTTTTTCCACAAAATCCAACTATGAAAAATTAGGATGTAGCTTATCTTTGTGACCCTACAGATACTAGTGAATTTTCACATCATACAAACTTCAGACTTTGTGCTGCAATCATTTCTCGCACCTTGCCAGCATGGTACTGATGAAGCAGGCCCACTGTGTTCTAGCACTATGTGTAACTTGCACCATCGCTGTATGCCACGGTGCTTTACTCACAATGATGCTCATCAGGTGAGGCTACAAGGCTGGTTAGAGTTTTCAGCTGTGGCCATAGGTGCCCCTTCCAAAACTCGAGCTGTGATTGGCTGCTTCAAGTTTACTCTATCAGTGCTGTTGCTTAGTGAACTCCTCATTGTTTGTGCACTTTCTCTCACACCATATATTTATATCTACGTTTCCATCTACATTCGTGCTCTGTAAACCACCATCAAGTATCTGAAATGACTGTCATGTGCACGGCACAACATATTAATGTTTCTTGCTATACAATTCTGGTACATAGCATGGAAAAATTACTGATTAAATGCCTCCATTCTAGCTATAATTAGTGTAATCTGGTCTTCCCAGTCATTACAACAGCGATGCATATGGGGCTTTAATGTATTCCTCAATTTGTCACCTAAGTCTGGCACTTGAAACTTTGCAAGGATTTCGTTTGCAAGATAGTTGTGTCTGTCTTTAAACATCTGCCAGTTCAGATTTTGATGGTCTCCCATGGATTATACGAACGTGTAACTACTGGTAAAGCTCTTCTTCTAATGTGTTCAATATGTACTCACAGTTGTACTTGGTATGGATGCCACACATTTAAGCTGTATTCAACTAGGCTAACTACATTGTGTGCCTATGAGAAAATTTTAAGAGTGAGAGCTGCAAGTGACAATTTTAACTATATTTTTTTCAGCTATTATTGTTTTCTTTCCTGCAATTAAACATGAAGGTGAAAAGGTACAAGTCACAGACATAGTTCATCAAGTAGGTGGGGATAAAGATTGACAAAATTCTGTTTTGTAGTGAGGAGGACTATGACTTGCTGTCCCATAGCAATTAAATTAATAGTTTTTGGTAGAGTCTTCATATCTTTAACTGTTTCGATTCTGTAATATATAAAAAGGAACCAGGCACAGTAATTGAAGCTCAATGTTGAGACTTTTCGTACTGAGTTTATTTACATATGTAATAGTTTATAAATGCATGGCAGACAACAGTGACACACACAAAAACCAAATTACAAGATTAAATAACTCTTAGCATTTTCATTAGAAAATCATCTAATCAGTGTAATTAGCTATCAGCTAAATCTTGTAGGTCATCGAACATCTCAGTACATGAAATTAAAATGAAAAATAATAACATATTAAAAAAATGTTTATGAACCCGAAAAAAGTGAAGCCGTAAGTTTAAGTAAATGCAATCAACAATACAACAAGAATCAGCTTAATTTTTCAAGGAACTCTTCAACAGAATAGAAGGAGTGACCCATGAGAAAACTCTTCAGTTTTTGAAAGTGTGTGGATTACTGCTAGGATATTTGAATTCTAATGGTAGATTATTGAAAATGGATGCAGAAGTATACTGCACTCCTTTCTGAACAAGAGTTAAGGAAGCATAATCCAAATACAGGTTTGATTTCTGCCAGGTATTAACTGAGTGAAAGCTGTTTATTCTTGGGAATAAGCTAATATTGTTAACAAAAAATGACAGCAAGGAATAAATATATATTGATTGGCCAATGTCAAAATACCCAGACTCATGAACAGGGTCAACAAGAGGTTCATGAACTTACACCCTTTTCTGAGCCAGAAATATCATTTTAGAGTGTTAAGAGTAACCCCATAATATAATACCATATGACATAAGCGAATGAAAATAAGCAAAGTAGACTAATTTTCTTGTCAAATGACCATTCACTTCAGATACCATTCAAATAGTAAAAATGGCAGCATTAAGTCTTTGAACAAGATCCTGAACTTGGGCTTTCCACGCCAGTTTACTATCTATCTGAACACCTAGAAATTTGAACTGTTAAGTTTCACTAATCATATGCCCATTCTGTGAAATTAAAACGCCAAGTTTTGTTGAATTGTGTGTTACAAAGTGTAAAAACTGAGTCTTAGTATGATTTTGAATTAATTTATTTTCTACAAGACATTAACTTACATCACAAACTGCACTATTTGAAACTGAGCCAATGTTGCACACAACATCCTTTACTACCAAGCTAGTGTCACAGCAAAGAGATATATTTTAGCGTTACCCGTAATACTATAGGGCATATCATTTATATAAATCAGGAACAGGAGTGGCCCCAACACTGATCCCTAACCCCCCCCCCCCCCCTCACTTGACCATACACAACTCAGACCTCACATCTCAGCCATTTTCAACATTGTGAATAATGACCTTTTTCTATATGTTGCTGAAGTATGAGATGAACCAATTGTGAGCATACTCCCTGTATTCCATATTTTGTGATCAACACAATCAAATGCCTTAGTTAAATCAAAAAATATGCCTAGCATTCAAAACCTTTTGTTTCACCCATCCAGTACTTCACAGAGAAAAAGAGAATATTGCATCTTCAGTTCTTAAATGACTTCAAAGCCGAACTATACATTTGATACTAATCATGTGATAGAAAATGATCAGTTATCCTTACATACACAACGTTTACAGTAACTTTAGCAAACACTGATACCACAGAAATAGGTCTAAAATTGAAACTTCCTGGCAGATTAAAACTGTGTGCCCGACTGAGACTCGAACTCGGGACCTTTGCCTTTCGTGGGCAAGTGCTCTACCATCTGAGCTATCGAAGCACGACTCACACCTGGTACTCACAGCTTTACTTCTGCCAGCATCCATCTCCTACCTTCCAAACATTACAGAAGCTCTCCTGTGAATCTTGCAGAACTAGCACTTCTGAAAGAAAGGATATAGCGGAGACATGGCTTAGTCACAGCCTGGGGGATGTTTCCAGAATGAGATTTTCACTCTGCAGTGTAGTGTGCGCTGATATGAAACTTCCTGGCAGATTAAAACTGTGTGCCTGACCGAGACTCGAACTCGGGACCTTTTCCTTTCGTCGGCAAGTGCTCTACCATCTGAGCTACCGAAGCATGACTCACGCCCGGTACTCACAGCTTTACTTCTGCCAGCATCCTTCTCCTCCCTTCCAAACTTTACAGAAGCTCTCCTGTGAATCTTGCAGAACTAGCACTCCTGAAAGAAAGGATATAGCGGAGACATGGCTTAGCCACAGCCTGGGGGATGTTTCCAGAATGAGATTTTCACTCTGCTGCGGAGTGTGCGCTGATATGCAACTTCCTGGCAGATTAAAACTGTGTGCCCGACCAAGGCTCGAACTCGGGACCTTTGCCTTTCGTGGGCAAGTGCTCTACCATCTGAGCTACCGAAGCACGACTCAGGCCCGGTACTGACAGGTTTTTTTCTGCCAGCATTTGTCTCCTACCTTCCAAACTTTACAGAAGCTCTCCCCCACGAATCTTGCAGAACTAGCAGTCCTGAAAGAAAGGATATATCGAAGTTTTTATTTCTTCTCCATGGACTTTAATACCTACTCCAAATTTTTCTTTTGTTTCCTTTACTGCTTGCTTAATATACAGATTAAATAACATTG